>NC_056750.1:726145429-726330429 GCF_019279795.1 Protopterus annectens
GAATTGCTGAAAACTATAATCAAGGATCTAAGGAATAAATATGGACAGTCTTAGGACTCATAGAGGTGTTCCTAGTGTGTGTGCATCAGGGTTCAACTCTTAGCTTAATGCTATTCATACTGGTGATGAACTACTTTAGCAAACTAGTTGAAGGGGACAGATGAAAAAAACTGCTGTATGCTGACAATGCAACAGTACAACTAGACTCCGAGCAGAATTCTTAGCAAATAATAGAGAAATGGAATGCAAATCTGAGAACACATGGGATGAATCTGAATACAGACAATGCAGTTGTCATGGCAGAAAATGGGAGAAATTGGAAGATGAAAACTGAGATAGAAAGGAAAATCGAGGAATAGGTTAACAGCTAACAGTACCTAGGAGGTGTGGTAAAGGAGAAGGCTACTCTGAACGAAGAGGTCAAAGCTAGAATCAGAAGGCATGTAGACAAGTGGCATAGTTTGTCAGAGGTAGTGTATATCAGAAGAATTCCAAAGAAGCTGAGGGGTATGGTGTGCAAAACAGTGGTGTGACTGGTACTGCTACATGGTACAGAAGTCCTGGGCAGTGAAAGCATGGTGGTTTAGTAAGCTAGAGGTGATGAAGATGAAGTGCCTGAGATGGGTGGTAGGATGCACATAGTTTGGTAAAGCAAAAATGATGACAGTAAAGCAGAATTCAAACTAGCATAAGACGCAGAGAAGTCCAAAGTAAACCGATTACTGTGATTTGGGCATGTGTGATCAAGAAGAACATTTTGGAGAGGCATGAGGAAGGCTAGAGGAAACAAGGATATCCAGCTAAGAAATGGATTGATTGAATGGGAGTAGAACTGTGATAGGCTGGCATCATTGTCAAAGAGAGTAAGAGTGCCACTGAATCTTGAGAGGTGACAACAGTTGGTGGGACATCCTGACAAATGTAGAAAACATGGGGAAAAGGGGTTTGAAGATGATGATGATGATGATGAAGATGATATGTGCATGTGGGTGTATACATGCCAACACACACACACACACACACAAATGCAAAGATAAATACTGTGGGAATCTACAGAGAAAATGACAGTAACAGAGCAGTCTTTGTTGTATCAGTCTTCAGTTAAATCTGTTTTGCAATAAGAGTAAATGTGATATTGTGGACAGGTCTTTTTGACACCACAATAAGATTAACTGTGAGCATTTGCAAAGTTCTTTCTGTGTTAATAAGTATGAAATAAATTCAGCCTGTATTTCGGATAAGGAATAATAATGCAATTACTGAATAGTTTGCCTGCCACATGCTAAACAAATTCCATTAATGCTCAGAGCAAATTATAGGCTCTCTTCTCCAGTAATGATTTTCTTCTCAAGTGGTCAGTCTGCTGCATATTTTCTCTACCAAACAAATGCATTCTAGATTACATTGTCTGAATTTTAAGGATTATATTGACTGCCAGTTTGATTTAATAACAGTGGAAAGCATCATAGAGTAATTACTTTTTGGAAAGAAAAATAAACACTTTGGTGAAACTTGATTAATTCGGAATATGTCAGAAATAGTGCTTTGAACCTTTATTTGACACTGGCATGCCATCCAAACAAATAGTTTGTCTAGCGTGCAGAAACCTATAAGAATTACATTTATGTAGTGCTTTTCTGGCCATGTAGACAGTAGATTGAAGGAAAGATAATTAATAAACAAAGTCGGCTTAGAAGATAAACCACAATTTTTTGTTTGACTACAGATTTGCTTTAGCACAATGTACTGTCTTGCACTACGTCTTAAGTTTCATTTTGTTTATAAAAGAATATAAGATCATCCCTGATCCTGCTGTGTGTAGAGGCCTTGGCTGCATGTGATAGAGGGATGAAGCCATGACTATGACCCAGATGCCCTTTGAATACCAACTTGAGCACAGCAGATAAGAAAGAATGACCACTACCACTTCACCCAATCTAGTGGGAAGGAGGTAGCTCTTGCTTGCTGCATGGTGACAACTAGGGGGGAGCACTGGGTGTTACACCCATTGAGCAAGAGCCTTCTGATCACATGATGTGCTTGTGTCAAGAATTACATTTCCAACCAGCAAAGAAGGGCAATAATACCAGCGAACCAGCCGTGAACACACAAAAGTATATCCAAAAACAAACTTCAGGCTGAGGAAATTTCAACTAATGAAACTGCAGAATTTATTCAACAAAACGCACACACATAGAAAAGCTTTCAGGCATAACCCTTCACCAGTGCAACTCAAATAAGCCATTAACAGCATTACATTTAAAACAGATCATTAAAAAGTCATGGGACACAACCCCTCCGA
Source organism: Protopterus annectens (assembly GCF_019279795.1). Taxonomy (NCBI): domain Eukaryota; kingdom Metazoa; phylum Chordata; order Ceratodontiformes; family Protopteridae; genus Protopterus; species Protopterus annectens. The sequence goes on from NC_056750.1 coordinate 726,147,732, forward strand.
TCACAAAACTGCAACATTTAAGTAAATAGTTAACCATAACTTATTCTCATTTGCAAAACTACATACAAATAAAACTATATATATATATATATATATATATATATATATATATATATATATACATATATATATATATACATATATATATATAACACCAGTCTACTTTTAATTACCAAAACCTGGAAGATCAAAGACCATGATGCTGAGACCAGAAAGCCGAAAGCTGGAGATAATGAAAGCGCACATAGTCAAATGGCAAATATACTGAAATGTAGAATCCAAAGTGTCAGAAGACTGAAATTGAAAGGGGTGATGTCGTAGTAGAAATAATGCAGTAGGAAATCTGTAGTTAATGTTTGCTAGTGAGGTTTGTCCCTTTAAAGTTTTTGTAGGAAGTATGTGAGCAAATATAGCAGCCATTTACTATGCTGTTGGCAGTAGTGGATGTGTGTGCCGTACAATGAGGTAAGGAAAGAGTGCATGCCCTTTTCTCCATTGTAGTGCAATCCCAGCGTTGCTATATATAGTTAGGGGATTGGGGGGCGTAGCCCCCCACGTAGATTAAATTTAGTCAGTACGGTTTCATGAGAGCAGATTATTTAGCAGTTATTTAATGTTGTGTGGGGTTTTAATGTGTGTTTTTATGTATTTTCTGTAGTTTTTTTTGTTTTATATGGTACTGCTTTGGTGGACTGGTTTGTTCAGATTTGATATTTTGGGAGTCAGTGATTTGCAATTTCAGTATTTTATACCAACAAAAATCTTGCCTGACCCGCCTCTGTGGCTTTATTATTTCACCTACTGCATCGTTTTTCAGTATTTTTATGTTTTGGCTTTCCAGTCTTGGTATTGTGGTCTTTGGTCTTCCGGGATTTTGGTAATTAAAAGTAAACCCATATATATATATATATATATATATATATATATATGTATACATATATACATGAATACGTATATATAGGTTCGTAGGTTCATAGGTAGGTACTAAGGCTATCTGCCCAAAAGCATTTATAAGCCTAGCCAAAATGTGTTGGCTTTTGCCGCCCCCTTAGCTTAGTTCCCTGTGCCTCTGTCCAGCAGAGCCACTGAAGTGATCCCTGGGGTAAACTTTCTGTTTCCCATCCACTCGTCAAGGTTTCTCTTGAAGAGTGCTAGCGAGGAGCTCTGCTTAATGTAGATTAGAATCTTGTTCCAAAGCATTGGAAGTCTCTGGGACAGGAATCTATCCCTCCAGCATGTCCTATTTATTGTTGTGGTGAGGTTTAGATTCCTAGAGCATGTGGCTCGAGGGGATAAGGTTTTCTTTAGGTGGAGCATGTCCATCAATTCTGGGTTGGACATGGCCTTGTATGTCAGGCAGAGATTATCTCTGAGCAGGCGGTATGCAACAGAATACAGCTGGAGTTTCTTCAGTCAAGCTGCAAAGGACATCTGTTTGAGGCCAGTGATCCTCTTGGTGAGGTACTTCTGTGGTCTTTCCAGCTGTTGCAGGTGTCTTGTAAGGTACATCCCAAATGGGGCGTTGTACTCTATGATGGGTCTGATGAGTGATGAGTAGAGGGGCACAATGACCTCTTTTGATCTGGATGCAAACCCCTTTGTGATTAGGTGGGCCACATAGAAGGATTTTCTAACCACTTTAGCAATGTGATTTTCAAAGGAGAGATTACTATCTACTTGGGTCCCCAGATCCCTTATTACGTTTTCTGTATTTAGGGGACTACTACTTATGTGGTAGTTTGTAGGTACTTTGTTATTTCCAAAGGGAATAACTATGCACTTTTTGGCATTTAGCTTGAGGCCATGATTTTGACACCAGGTATCCGTCTCAGTGAGACCCTTTTGGAGGATGTCTTTGTCAGTCGGTGAGTCAATTATAGCACCTAGTTTGCAGTCGTCTGCGAACTTGGTCAGCCATAGTCCTCCTGTGCTTGTCTGTACTTCTGGGAAGTATATGCCGAACAGGAGGGGTCCTAGGAATGAGCCCTGGGGAATGCCACTTGTAATCGGTTTAGGGTCAGACCTAGCTCCTGCAACTCTCACCATGTTGGTTTTGTCCGTGAGCCAATTGGCAACCCATCTTGTAACATAGGGGTTTATGTTCAGGCTGGTGAGCTTGTCTATAATACCAGAATGGGGAATGGTGTCGAAAGCCTTTGCGAGGTCTAGGTAGGCTGTGTATACCACCTTTCCCTCGTCTATAGCCTTGCTAACTGTCTCAAAGAAGTCCACCAGGTTTAGGAGGCATGATCTGCCCTTAACAAAGCCGAACTGGGTAGAGTCCAGTGTTTGGAGGTTCCCAATGTCTCTGTTAATGAGTTCCATAATGATGCGCTCCATAGCCTTGCAGACCAAGCTAGTCAGGCTTTTAGGGTGATAGTTCCCAGGGTCTGTTGTGGCTCCACCCTTTTGGAGTGGAATAACCATTGCTGTGCACCACTCTATGGGTACGCAGCCTGTGGAGAGGCTGAGTTTGAACAGTGTGTTTAGGTGAGGGGTTAGTTTGTCTTTGAGCTCATGTAGGATGCAGCCTGGGGCACAGTCCGGTCATATTGATGCTGTGTTTTTGGCTTTGGAGAGGGCTATTTTAACATGAGTGCCTGTGATTTCAGGGGCTCTGCATTCTTCTGGTATGGTTATGGGCCCTTTTGGGGGTGAGGGGGGGGTGAAGTTTGCACTGAACCTGTCTACCAGGATGTTGGCAATATCGGTTGGTGCAGTGTATTTTGTGCCATTCTGCACTAACTCCGAACAGATCTGAGCATTGCCACTTAGAGTCTTGACGTAGCTAAATAATGCCTTGTGGTTATCTTTGGAGTCCTTGGCAAGTTTTCTTTCAAAGCTCGCCTTGGACAATTTTATGAGGGATCATAGTTTCTTGCTGATATTGATCAGAGATGTCTTCCCTTCTTGGGATTTTACTCTTTTCTGTACTAGTTTCCTCCTTCTATTGTATAGCTTATTTATGGCAGGGATCCACCAGACTGGTTTCCTTTTCTTGGAGGAGTGAGTCTTGGTTTTGCTTGGGATAGCATGATCCATGCATTCTTGTAGATGCCTGTAGAATGCATTAGTAAAAGATTTTACAGCTTGGACAGCGTTATCCTTTAGCATGGGGGCTTTGAAACTTTCCACCTCTGTCTTAAGTAATGTGAAGTTTGTTTTTGAAACGTTTTTCACGGTGGTTTCCTTGTCCAGGGGTGGGAGCGGAATGTGGATATCCAAAGTGATTTGTTTATGGTCAGATCTAACCAGCGAGGGGTTGACCTCCGATGTGGAACACCGGTCGCCCATGTTGGCGATGACCAGGTCCAATATGTTGTCACCTCTGGTGAGAGTGTTGACCAGTTGTTCCAGGGCATTTGAGTGGATAATCTCTGAAGCATCGTGCTCTGCCACTAACTTGGAGGTGTGGGTATCCATGATGAATATGGATATATATATATATATATATATATATATATATATATATATATATATATATATATATATGAAATATATATATATATATATGTATATATATATATATATATATATATATATATATATATATATATTAAAACATAAAATAATAAAATGTAAGAAGTCTAATTATTTATACTGCATCTGTTTCCTCACTAAAATTAGATTTATACTAACAGTTTTGTTAACACCTGGGAATTTAACAGCTTCTAACCTTAGAATCCAGTTATATTGCCTAACTTCTAATAATCATCATCATGAGCCCGCCTTTTTCCCATTTTTTCTGCATGGGGTCGGGGTATCATGTTAACTGTTGCCAGGTCTCTCGATTCAGTGCCTCACTCCTGCCTTCTTCAACACTCGTGCCTGACTGTCGCAGATCACACAATCCATCCACCTCTTTGTTGGACATCCTCACTTCCTCTTACCTTCTTCCTGTCTGTCCAAAATCTTCCTCACCAGATTGTCTTCTAATGGATTATTCAAATTTCTGTCTCTGAGACTTTTAGTAATGATATCAATAACCCCAAACTTAAAGTCATGACTAGGGCCACATTCAAGTGTATTGTAGCTAAAGCATTTGTTAAAATGTTTCTTTGTATTTCTGATCAATTTTCAGTAATGTTTAAGAATTACACTTCCTCCAGGAGTTAGCACATAAAGGAGATTAAAGTAACTATCATAGACAGAGCGACTTAATGATCAATCTAGTGATTACCTCATGTATACTGACAACCATTTGTTCCTATAGCAAATAAATACAATATATGAGAGGTGAAACTATACTGTGAAACTGGAATCAGTCCTCTCACATAACAATAAACAAGACATCAAACAAGTTGTTAGCACACACACCTCTCCTGTCACCCAAGATAAAGTCACAACACATAAACCCGCATATCTGGAGGTACTCACTAAGATCATACCAAAAGACTAGAGACCTCACAAATGCAAACAACTCTCACATACTAGAACACGACCAAAATCTACTACACATATCAGCACACATACCTGTGTCTCAACGAATAAGTCCCTAAGGCAGAACACCCTAAAACCAAATGTTCTGGTCATAGGAGATTTCATTGTGTGAGTCACAGATGTCCCCCTCACCAGGCTGGACAAGAATGTCACAGTCAGCTGCCTGTCAGGTGTCAGGATCCATCAAATCACAAATGCACTCAAGTCACTCAACAACAATTACCATTATGACTATGTCATAGTACATGTTGGGGTGAATGACTTGAAACATACCTCCCATGATTGAACCTTTAGATTATGTGTCCCAGGCAGATATGTCCCTAGTCCTCAGCAGCATTCTGCCCAGGATGATGCTACACTATAAACAAAAAATGATTGACTTCAACAATTGTCTTAGCTTCAGGTGTCAATACAGGGGGATCCAGTATCTGTCAGCCTGGGAAGACATGGTCGATAGACCACGCTGCTTTGCCAGAGATGTTCTTCATCTGTCTCCTCTAGGCTTTTGAATAGTGGCAAAGACACCTGCCTCCACCCATAGTGCCTTTTTTTAGCATTACCAAAACAACAAAACTTCTGACTTGGAAAAATCTACTACAAACAAACTCAAGGTTATACTGCTTAATGCTAGAAGTCTAAACAGGAAACTGCACTCTATGGAAGCTCCCCTCATCTTGGAAGATACTGACATCTGTGCAGTCACCAAGACTTGTTTCAACACCACAGAGAGCACCCTGGCCATACAAGGCTACAATACCGTCCACACGTTGAGACCTCAAAACTAGCATGACAGAACCAAAGATGGAGGTGTATCCATCTTCATTAAATCCAGATACTCCTTGAGACTGTTTAAACATTACGACTCTCTTGAGCTACTCCAGGTCCAAGTAACTATAGGTAAAACACCCTACCACATCATTGCTAGCTACAGGTCCCTTATAATGAACCATGAGAAGCACAGCCACTTACCTGGACTTGCTTGAGTCACTCACTGTACAAACACCTTGGTCATGGCAGATTTTAACTATTCTTCTATCATTTGGGCAACATACATGAGCAAAAGCTTGATCCTCCTGATGCTTCTGTATGTTCTTAATACAAATGGTCTGGAACAGTTAGTCTGCACCCCTCGGATGTGATGTACTTAGTACTCAGCAATACTGGGGGGGGGGCACTGCACTACCCCCTGTGTTCTACCCTCCCTAGTAAGGTCAGATCATAAGTCTGTCTCATTTTAATCAGACCTGGCACCTCAGCAGAACCAAAAAAATAAGAAATTCTCCAAAACAAAGTATAGCCTACTAAGCGATGGTTTGAAAAGTTTCATACCCCCTGCTAACACAACCAACAATGACTCAGTGTTGCAGAGGAGTACACAAAAACCCTGTATAACCAATTAAACAACTATATTGACTCTGCTGTACCTGACAGGATCAAAACCAAGTCTTCCTGTAAAAACAAGCTACCCTGCTAGACCTCGAGTATAAACAGGTCATATAACAAAAGGAAGAAACTGATGTCTAAGGACAACAGGGAACCTAGCAGAGAAAGAATACCCTCCACAGCTTGAACAAGCAATTCAGATATCTGGTAACATTCAATAAAGCTAGTTATGAGGATAAATTAGCTTCCCTAACTAAAGACAATCATAAGGCATTCTTTAGCTATGTTTGAAATCTAAAAGGGAATACCCAGCTATGTGCTGAACTCATGGTGGATGGTTCCACATACACCAATCCTGAGGAAATTGCCAACCTGTTAGCTGACAGATTTGGGGCAGACTTCACCCCCTACTCTCCACCAGCCATACCCCAAAGCATACCTGACAACTGTCCTCTCCCCAGTATCTCCAATGAACAGGTCATATCCACGCTCTCCAAGGCCAAAAACATTGCCTGAATAGGACCAGATAACATCCAAGGCTGCTTACTAAACAATCTAAAACATGACCTAGCTGATCCAGTTGGCACTCTCTTTAACCATAGCCTGAGCACTGGCTTTGTTCCATCAGAGTGGAGAGCAGCAACTATAATCCCCTTGCACAACTGACCCTGGGAACTATAGACCCATAAGCCTAACCAGCCTTATCTGCAAGGCCATGGAAAGAATCACCATGGACCTTATCAGCAAGGACATAGGCAACTTTCAAACTCTCAACCCGATCCAATTTGTCTTCTTTAAAAGTAGATCATGCTTATTAAACCTGGTGGACATCTTCAAGAATGTCACCAAAGCCCTAGATGAAGGCAGACCAGTACATACCAGCTATCTTGACTTAGCCAAGGCTTTTGACATACCCCCCCCCCTCCACTCAGGTATCATTGAGAAACTCTCCCAGCTGGGGAATAACGCATATGTCACTAGATGGGTAGCCAGCTACCTCACACTCAGAATCCATACTGTCAAAGTTGGGGATTCCACCTCCACCAGTAGAACCAGTTACCAGTAGGGTACCACAAGGTTCAAGGTTCTGTGCTGAGCCCACTACCATTTGGAATATATTTCTTGTAAGTCCAGGCAAAAGTTGACAGTCTGTGGTTTGCCAAGTTTGCAGATGACTTCATGCTGGGAGCAATCATTAAGTCCCCTAAAGATATAAGCATATTACAGGAGAGGTAAACACAGACAAATGATTGATACCAAAGCCGCAGTCTAAAACTAAATGCAAAAAAATGCATCACTGTCCCCTTTGGCAAAGAGGTAGCCCTTGCAAATTACAATTTAGGCAGCATGGGTCTATGTCAGAAGATCAAAAGTTCAAAAGACTGAAAATCAAAATATCCAAAATTCAAAATATCAAAAACATTTTTAATGCAGGGAGCAAGCCTTCCTGCACCCCTCATGTGGAGTGCTGCATCACCTCACCACCTGCTAATTATATGTACCAACTCCAAGATTGCACAACAGTTGAGAAGGGATAAATTCCATTTTTGATATTTTGAGTTTTAGATATTTTGATTTTAAATCTTTCAAACTTTCGATCTTCTGGAGGGGACCCAGCAGCATCCCCCTAAGGTCGAACCCAGTGGTGTATGCCATGGGAACACTAGTTGATAGTAATCTAAACTTCGCTCACCATGTATCCACAGTGGTAAAGAAATCCTTTTATGTTGCACACCTCATAACTAAGGGCATCGCATCCAAAACCAAAGATGTACTCAACCCTCATTAGACCGCTAATGGAGAACAGTGCTCCCTTTTGCATGTATCTCATAGGCTCATAGGTGTGTACTAGGCTAATGGCCCTGGAGCCTTTACAAGACTAGCCCAAAGGATTACCCTGGCATCGTGCCACCCAACCTTAGTTCCCAGTGCCTCTGTCAAGTAGATCCACTGGAGTGATCCTCGGGTGAATTTTCTATTTCCCATCCACTCATCAAGATTTCTCTTGAAGAGGGCCAGTGAGGTGCTCTGTTTGACATGTATCGGAAGTCTATTCCATAGCATGGGCAGTCACTGGGTTATGAACCTGTCCCTCCAGCTTGTTCTGTTGATTGTGGTAATGAGGTTGAGGTCTCTGGAGCATGTGGCGTGGAGGGATTGGGATTTCTTTAGATGTGGCATGGGTCAGACATGGCTTTGTAAGTCAACCAGAGATCGCCTCTAACTAGGCGATATGAGACAGAGAATAGTTGGAGTTTTTTGAGTCTGTCCATATAGGACAAGTGTTTAAGGCCTAGGATCCTCTTTGTGAGGTACTTTTGTGGCCTCTCCAGTTGTTGCAGATGTCAAGTGAGGTACATACCAAATGGGGCATTGTACTCAGTGACTGGCCTAATGAGGGAAGAGTAGAGGGAGACAATGACCTCTTTCTTCTGGGATGCAAAACCCTTAGTAATGAGATTTGCCACATAGAAGGACTTTCTGACCACAGTGTCAATGTGGTGGTCAAAAGAGAGGTTGCTGTCAAACTGTGTTCCCAGATCTCTTATAACGCCTTCTATGTTCAGTGGACTGCCATCGATGTAATTCATGGGAACCAGATTTTTCCCAAAGGGTATGACGACACATTTTTTGGCATTGAGCTTAAGGCCATGGTTCTGACACCAGTCGTTAGTCTCAGTGAGGCCACTAGACACCTGCAAAAGACCACAGAGGTTCCTGACCAAAATAATTCAGGGACTTCAAAACATGACCTCATGAAAAGACCGAAAGCCCTGTCACTGTACTCTGTGGCCTACAGGCTGCTGAGATGCAACCTGTACCTGACCTACAAAGCAGTCTCTGATCCTGCCCTAATTGAAATGCTGCACTCCTACAAATCAAATGGGACAAGAGTCACTCACTCCAGAGATTTCAACCTAGCCTGTGACTTAAACAAAACATGCTGGAGACAAAGATATTTCTCCCAGAACTGCCGCTACTCTGGAATAAACTCCAAATTCACATTAAGTAGAGCTGCTCAGTGACCCTATTTAAGTACAACCTGGACATCAGGGTGGGAGACTGTAAATTTACCCCTGGGGTGGCACCTATGTATGTCATGGACAGGGGCATCCAATGTTGATCATAGATTTACTCTGCAAACAATCAAACCATTTAACAGTGGTCAATTAGTGAACCATTTAACAGTGGTCAATTAGGGAACATGAGTATTTCATGGCTATTCTTTTAAAGGCCCTAGGTCCATTAGCCTAGTAACCTCCTATGAACCTATAAAAGACTTTTTGATCTCTAGATAAAGACTTATCAAAATGAAGACAGTCTGAAAAAGAACATAGAGCAATTGCTTGGTATTGCCTTTGGATTTTCTTATTTAATGTGCAGTCATGCTTTTCAGGAGAGGCAAGATCTATAATCTGGTTATTGTAAAAGAACATAGATAAAAAGTGCAAGTTCAAGACATCATGAATCACATGGTAGATCCATCCACTATTCCTCTTTATTCAATAATTCTAAGTAGAGATAGTAAGCTTTTGACATTATAAGAGAACACAATGGATCTGGCAATGTCCCATGGGCTGTTGCATGGCTTATTAACTATACCCAAAACATGTTGCCATGGATGAAAACATCTGAAAAGCTAAATATGACCATTTACTGTGGGAAAGAGACGAAACATAGTATTACACAAATCCATATATGTCTAATTGTCAAAAACAGGTGTCAGGACTAGAAAGCTGAAACTTTTATCGACGATTTAAATTAGTTAAACTTAGTAGTTAAACTTGGTAGATTTTTACATAAAACATAATTTATTAGCCACTAAATGAGCAAAGTAATAAAGATGAAATGTTTATAAAGAAGCAAACATCATACTGCATTAGCATTTTTCATAACATTCAATGTTTATTAAATGTTATGCTGTAGTAATGACAAACTAGAAGTGAGAAAGCTTTATAAATGATAATCTTTAAGCAGATGCCTATTCTTTGTAGGTAGGAAGTTTTGATTGACCATGATAAATTAAAGTGCTTGTATCCTGAGCAAGTGGCCTATGAAAGAGTGTAATAATACCTTTTTTAATAGTTTGAAAGCAGTGTATAGCATATGCATTGCAAATTTTAGGATATATATAAATAATAGTTTAGTTTACTACTATGCTTGGCTGCAATAAATCAAGTTTTAAAATAAGAATTTTGAACTTACAGAGAATAAAATATGTGAAAAAATGTATTGACAGCTGGAAGCAAGGAGTATTGAATTTTTTGAAGATATAACAGAAAAAAAGCTTTTAACAAAAACCTTTTGGAGTAAGGCAGAAATAGATAAATTGTGTGAATGAACATTGACGACAGCTTGAATTGCACTTACTAGATTAAAAAGTAATGTAAAACAGCTATAAGTATATGTGTCCAATTCTTATGGTAAATTAACTTGAAATCAGAAATAAAGTATTATTTGATGCAGTGTATTAATTATACATATTTTCTTAAAAACATGTGATGAGATGCAACTACTAGAGATCTTTATCCATAGCGACTCATACATCAGGCAGAGAGTAGTCAACAGTAATTAAAGTATCCCTGAGATATATAGCTAAATGAATAGGTGGTATGAATATTTTAGTCACATGTAAATTTTCAAATTTCCCCATCAATGACTGTAAATCTAATTTAGATTGTATAAGCAACTAATCTAACACTGTGAAGAATCACAGTTTTAATAAGGCTTTTATGTTGCTATGGTAACCTGCAAAAGTAGGCAAAGGAAAAAATAGCACAATTCAAAATATATAAAAGAAATATACTGTTAGAATTGCTAGGAAGAGCAAGCACTTTATAAACATATACATGTTACGTTTACTTGAAAGTGTGGATAAAGCAATATTAGAAAACAAATTAAATTATTACATATATGTAAAATGGATATTAAGTTTATCAGAGGCTTCCTAAATAACACAGGAATTTTGAATCAGTGAACTAATAGTGCCAGAGATGTGTAAAATATTAAGTCACAGACTAGTCATGATAATTTGCTTTGTAAGCATCTTGTTAATCATTCTGGATGTACGACAGTACTGCAGACAATAAACGCTTTACAGGTGGGGAACTGAAATTTTCAAAGTCTGAATTTCAGTAATACATGAAAATGAACTAATACTGAGAAATATAATAGAGAAGAAACAAAGTTGTATTTCTTATGACTTGAATGGAGCAGTAGGACATGTTAGTGCAACAGTTACTTCTATTTCTAGATATATATATATATATATATATATATATATATATATAAATATTTTATTTATATATATATATATATATATATATATATATATATATATATATGTAAACAGAGCTGCAAGAAACGTTAATGTAATAGTTGAACAAAAACTCTGAGATGAAGGTGAAAAAATTCATGATTTACAAGCATTAAAACTATAAATGCCTATACTATAAAATAACTTCATAACAAACAACAGGATATGTCCTAAAATCCAAAACCAGAACGTACTTCTACAGGGTGAGTCAGAAGTTGAAGCGAATTACTGTAAAATGTTTTATGTCAAACCACTAGATTTTAAAATAATAAAAAGATACAAATGTTAAGTAATTTCACATCCTACTATATTAGGGACTTCATCAGAACAATTTAAAAAGTAAAAAATGAAAATTTAAATGCACTAAATTTATCATGTGAATCTCACCTTCCAATATCATTGGATAAGGTTCCATTTACATCATTGTATTATCATTGTTGGTACGACTTCCTAATAATCCATCTTCTTTCGGCTTTTCCTGGATAGGGGTCACCACACTGGCTCACCTGTCCACCACCGCAGCATAACTTGATTTAAAAACTCTACAACAATATACCACCCACGTCTAATATAAAATTTTTAAGGTATATTAATTAAAAACACATTAAAACTAATATTTCATTTGCCTCAATTTCAGTACGATCACAAGAGATACTGAATAGTTTTGACCTGGGGGTGAGTATGCACACATTTTAAGTTGCCGCAATAGCTCTCTTGCTTCCATTATCTATTCCACTATTCTAGTGACACTGGGAATTGCATGTCACTGTCTGAAATTAAGCATGCCTATCAATCTCTTATTGCAAGAATTCAAACCAGTACCCCCTCACCTCCGCTTATTGCTGAACTCTCCCCCTACTATACAACCCCAAAAACTACAAATTCCAACAACCTGTATCTTAATAAATTGTACCAAACAACCCCAAAATCCAAATATCACCTAAAACTACTAATTAAAGTCCTGAGACTACTAGCTTACCTAAGAAAAAACATAACCAAAGATGGAGACATCCATCCTAATCCAGGCCCATCCTCAACTCCAGACTCTACCAGCCCTCCACTCTCCCACAGATCGGCTAACACCCTTCTAATTTGCCATTTAAACATAAGAAGCCTAAGCAACAAGGTACATAACCTGCATGCTTTGTTAGCAACCTACCTCCCTGACATAATGTGTCAATCAGAAACCTGGCTTAAGCCATCAACCAAAGATAATGAGATCCTGCCACCCGTGTTCAATATACACAGGGTTGATCGCATAAAGAAAAGGGGAGGTGGGATAGCTGTCTTATACAAAAGCACACTTAACATCATATTTAATCCTAAGCAACCACCCCAGGTCTCCAATGCTGAAATACTAGCTCTAAAACTACAACTAAACAATCAAAAAAGCATAAATCTAATTGTGATCTATATCCCCCCTGGGAATAATTCGGAAACAATGGAGATCATTCTAAATTGGATAGCTAACAACTACCCTCAAGAAACTATTGTTCTGGGTGATGTTAATATTGACTGGAACCAATGTTCTGCACAATCCAACCCCATCTTTATAAACCTCAATGGATTCTCACAGATCATATCCTCCACCACCAGACTAGGAAATTCTAACCAAAAAGAGAGTATTCTTGATTGGATACTCACCAACAGCCACCCCAATAAGTATATGTCTGGGACTCTCCCCAATGATCTTAGTGATCACCTGATCACATACATTATGAAAGACAAAACCATCAGCGCTAGTTTGCCTATCTATAGGTCCGTCAGAACCAAGAAAAACTTTGAGCCAACAAAATTTCACATGGAACTCAAATCCTGTAACTGGTCAAAGCTAAAGTACCTTCCCCTAGATGAGGCAGTGTCATTCTTTAATAACACATTCCTTACCATACTTGACTCTCATGCTCCAAAACGATCACTCAGAATTAAAACACAACTAGCACCCTGGCTAACAACAGAGTCCAAATCTAAAATAACAATTAGAGATAAAGCATGGGACAAATGGCGTACTACCAAGTTACCCCTAGATCGCATTAAATTCCAACAACTAAGAAACGAGACTAAAAAAGCCATCACACTTGACAAGAAAAACTACTTTTACCATCTGCAACATAAACACCAAAATAACCCTCAAAAGTTCTGGGCAGGCTTAAATAAACTTCTCCAACCAGGCAAATCCTCCACTCCTACCCCAGGAATATTATGCGATAAGGGCCAAGAAGAAGTAGTAAATACCTTTAATACTTTCTTCACTGAGACCATTCAGTCCTTCGTGAACCAACTATCTCCTCCCTCCTTCACATCAAAAAATTCTACACCCAACTCGCTACTCTCTTTTAACCTACAACCTGTGTCTACATCCTTTATCAGATCCCTATTGAAAAAGCTAAAGCCAACCACCCTTTCTGCTGATCTTCTCCCAGCCACATATCTGCAAATAGCTGCAGATGTCATAGCCTATCCTGTCTCAATCCTAATTGACAGAACCATAACCGAGGCCACAATCCCCTCAATATGGAAAATATCCTATGTTATACCACTCCATAAAGGCGGCTCTTCCACAGAACTATCAAACCACAGACCAATAGCCATACTATCACCACTTGCCAAAATTATGGAAAGGTGTGTGCACAACCAACTAATGTCCTATCTCACCCAGAACAAACTACTAACCGACTCTGAACATGGATTTAGACCCCATCACAGTATGGCCACTGCCCTCCTCTCTTTTACCGAAAAAATTAACCATAACCGGAATAACAAAAAAATATCCTCAGCTCTCTTTCTGGACCTGTCGAAAGCCTTCGACATGGTAAACCACCAGCTACTTCTCCACACTCTGAAAACCCTGCATCTAGAAAATGCAGCTCTTGACTGATTTCAAGCCTACCTCACTGGCAGACAACCAGCAGTACTGTGGCAGAACAAGCTCTCTTGCCTGTTACCAAATACCATAGGAGTTCCTCAAGGCTCCATATTAGGACCTCTTCTCTTTTCAGTCTTTATAAATGACCTCCATGCAGTTATCCCTGAAGCCACCTGTATTCATTATGCAGATGACTCAACTCTAATATGTTTCAATGCCTCTCTAGAAAACCTGCTATCTACAACCCAGCGCAGTTTTACTACAGTCAAAAACTGGCTCGCTGACCATCACCTGATCTTAAACCCAAATAAAACCAAACTACTTCTCTTCTACCCAACGAATAAACCACCTACCACACATTTCACTATACAATCCAACAATGGGACCATCATCTCCCCAGACTCCTACACAAAGCTACTAGGAGTAAACATTGACAATAAACTTAGATTTGATATGCATATCAACCAAACCATTAAATCAGTAAACAAGAAACTTGGGTCCTTATACAGGATAAAAACCTTCCTAACCCCAACTGCCAGAGCGGCCACTGCCCGCTCACACCTTCTCTCTGCCCTACTATATGCCTCTCCTGTGCTTACTAACCTTAACAAATCTGACCTAAACAAACTCTCATCTTGTTATAATCATATTGCCAGCTTTGTAACTGGCTTGCCCTACAGAACACACCATTGCATTAACCTGAAAAAACTTGGCTGGATAGAACTTCCAAATCTTCTCCAGCTGTACCAACTCATAGAAGCATTTAAAATCCTTAAATAACCTGAGAACACCCCTGCTCTAAAAAATATAATAATTCCTTACACCAATTTAAGTTGCCTTCATTCAGCAAATAGACTCCTTGTCCAAAGAAATTATATCTTACAACCTAGGTGGTGACACTCTGTTTGCCAATACCATTGGAAAAATATGGAACTCCCTCCCCAACAACCTCATGCTTATAACTTCACTAGTTCAATTCAAAAAGAGTCTAAAACTCCATTATAAGTCGCATTGGCTTTGTCCTTGCAGAAACCCAGACTAGCTCCTTGACGTTAAACCAAGCCCATACTAGTTCTTAGTATAATCCAATCCCAAAAAGAACAACCTAGAGAGGGGATATCTAACCTCAAAAAGAACATTGTATCTTAGCCAAATTCTAAGCTATAATTTGTCCTAATAACTTTGCTAGCATGTTTTTAAAGTACTGTATAATGAACTGTAGTATTCTGTGTTTGCTAGAGCATGGTAGTCTATGATAGTATGTAAATTGCTTTTTTTTCTTTTCATTTTCTTGTTCATCTTAAACTCTATTATGTAACTATCTGTCATTGAGACTCTGTTGGAGCCTTTCTCCCCGGGCCTCTGCTGAAAATGGACATGTATCCAGTCAGACTATCCCGGTCAACAAATGTAAAATAAATAAATAAATAAATCCAAAAGTAATAGGGGACAAAGACCCAGAACTGGGGAAAGATTTTAAGTACTCTTATAGACTTATGAAGTTGATAGATTAGCAGATATTCCATTAGCATGCATTTCTGAAGGATATGAAGTCTAACTTTCAAATGTCTGTTATAATATAGTGACTTCATGTCCCAGCCACCATCCAGAAAAACAGAATTTTATGAGGAACAGACCAAAAATTTGAGGTAAAAATCTGGACAGTTGAGAGGTATGAGTTAGGCAATAATAATGTATTAAGACGGACAGTTAACTCAAGTAATTGCATAAAAAAAGAGAGAAGAGTGAAACAAGGAGTTAGCAAATTAGATTTGAGATCAAGATACCATGAAATTGACATACTGCTTTTAAATATACATAGATCTAATGAAATATAAAAACTGTTTTTTGAAACACTACAGATTATGCTTACCAGATTTAAAGAAAATGAACTGAAGTTGAACCAAAAAATGGCAGTTTACAAGATGTTGTCTTGAGTTTTATAGTTTCATACTCTGAGCAATGCTGATAACTTCTAACCCTGTAAAAGAGAAAGTCATAGTATACCAACCCCCTGGAAGTACCTACAAGGTGAGAAGCTTACCATCCATGGATAGTACAGTTCAAGACTCCAGCACTGACACAACATCAGTATGAGAGCATGTGAAAAAAGATAATACATCTGATTTGGCTGAGAGAATAAAGAAACCTTAGAACAGTTAATGAACTGCATAAGCAAAGAGACAATCGTGTCTTGTTTTTATACAGAATGAGGAGTATTTGAAGCCAATGTTGGATCAGTAGGCCACGATAAAATCCTTGGCCGTGTACAGTATGGGATCAAAGCTGATTGTGTGTATGTACTAGCAGGATTTCACATGTTGTTCTGACACTTTAGCAGATAAATCCAAGAGTGTTCCTTTTTGTATTTCCCTTAACAACACTAAACTAAGAGGATATTACTTAATACATTTTATCCCACCTGTATGGAAGTAGTAGTCATGCAAAATGTGTACTTTGGAGAATGGATGTAGCTAAAAAGATTCTGGATAACTGGGTAGGGAACTAGGCATTTTTATATGGGAGTAATAGTTAATCTGCCCCCTTTAGGCCAGAATTCTGGACTACTGAACCAATGACTGTGTGGAGTAAGTTTGATTGTATATCATCTGGTTTGGTTTTATATTGTTAAGTAAAACCAAACTAAGTGGGGGGCTAGGCCCCCACACCACCCTAACTATATATACTAACTCCAGGGTTGCACTACAGTGGGGAAAATGACATATACCTTTTACATGCCTTACAGTGCTCTACAGACTGCCAGTACTAATTGTCAGCAAAATGAGTGTTAGGTGAAGTGAAGTTTCGGTGATTTGTTCTCTGTGAAATGAATGTCAGGCAAATGAGCTTTAGGTGAAGTGAAGTAGACCCTTTTAAATATATAGCTGAGTATCCAGTCTAAGAAGCTCTAATACTGCAACAGACAGAAACAAAAACTGAAAAAAAAATGCACAGCACTACTACAAGATAATGACATCTAAACAAACAAAACATGAACAATAATAATAATAAAGATGCACGAATGTTGTAAAAATGAGAATATAATTTCCCATTAAAATGAACAATGTAGATTATACCCAGAGAAATGAAAAAGCACACCTTAAACAGTTAATGAAACCCATCTTGCAAATACCAGGACTAAAGCTAAGGCCAAAAGGGAAAAAATGTGGTTTCTATGAGTAGACAAAATGATTGAAAAGATCCTAAAAGACTCGGGTGTCAGGCCACTACAAAAGAGAATTAGAGTTTATTAGTTCAAATGTTAATGTTTGAATTATCTAAAGCAAAAGGGATGAGGTAACATAAGTTGTAAGAGCCTATTTATATTATCAATATTCACTTGGAAACACTGATTAATTTTCAAGAGTAGAAGCAAAAGAACATCTTTGCATCATATTAAATATCAGAGACTGTAAACAAACCATAATGCCTGTCACTTGTCTCATGCATTCAAAAGAATAAAGATAAAGCATTGTAATCGGTTCAAGATATTTATTATACATAAACACATCAGAAACTGTAATTGGAATATGTATTTAAGCTAAATGATTCACTCATTACTTCAACCAAACTTGCATGTGCATCTCCATTCATGCCTGCATTCACTCTGGCTGACTGTACAAAATGGCACTGTTCTTGCACATGCTCAGTACTTTTATGGGTATGCTATCTAGCTACAGTGACTGAATATGAGCAATACACTCAAGCTACATCATCCCTCTTTGATGTGTTCGACATGCAATAGGAGAACAAGAGCATATATATGCTAGATAGCATTTCAGTATTAATTAGAAATTTGAACTCAAGTCCAAGTCTCTGTGTATTTTGGATTGGATCTGGAAATTCTACCTGATCTGGTTATATAGAAGCTTTTATTGGGCTTAGCAACAGGGACAATCTCTGGGGAATTCTTTTCAACAGGAACTTCAGGGATAACATCAGGATTATTTGAGGAAAGCATCCTGTCGAATGAAATTGGAACAATTGTAAGGTCACTCTGAGAAATAGTCTCTGGCACAGGCAATTTGCTGCATCATGGGTTCTGAGACTGGAAGTATACATCCTTGATTTCTTCTAAAATCCGTTCTTTCTTATTGAACAGTATAAGATCTCAGATCTTCACAAATACTTTTTTTATAATACCCACTTGGTCAGATCCTTTGGATGTCTGCATCCTGACGATCTCTCCTTGTCTTAATGGTCTAAGAGGTTTACTAGATTTGTCAAAGTACAACTTTTGTGACTGATGTTTCTTCAAAAGTTGGGTTTTGATCACTTTCTTGTTCTTTGCATTTGTAATCAATAATCATATATTGATTGGTAAGGTTGTTCTTGTCTATCTAAACAACCTCTGAGCAGGTGAACAAAGCAAGCTATCTAGGGGAATGTTTCTGAGATTGAGAAGGTTAAGGAAAACATTGGTACCATCTCTCTCAGATTACTGTAACAAACATTTCACACCTTGGACTGCATGCTCAGCTAATCTGTTGGACTGGGGATACTCAGCACTATTAGTAACATGGACAAAGCCTCAAGCCTCATCAAATTTCTTGAACTGCTGACTTGTAAACTGCATATCATTGTCAGATACAACTTTGTGTGGACTACCTGGACAGAAAGATGTCTCACCAATTTTGTAATCACAATGCTGGATGTTAAATTAGGAAGGTCAATTTCAACCAATTAGAGTAAAAGTCTATTAACACTAAGCAATGTTGACCATTCCATTTGAAAATATCAGTAGCAACCATTTACCATGGTAGTTCAGGAATCTGGTTCAACTGAAGTGGTTCTTTTTGTTGATGTGATTTAGTACTGTTGCAAATAGAATATGCTAGAGTTTCCTTCTCTATATGTTTTGACATAAATGGCCAAAACACTATGCCTCTTCCCCTTATTTTGGTAGAATTGGTAACCGGGTGTCCACAATGTAAAATCTTGATATATTCCTTTTGTAACACTGAATGAATGACTACTTCAGGACCTTTCATGAGAATTCCATTTTCCTTCATGAGCTTGTTGATATAGGGAAAGTATTTCTGTATGTCAAGTGGTAGACTGATTTGTCGCACTGGCCATCTTTAATTGATAACATGTATCACCTTCTGAAGAATAGGGTCTAAAGCTGTGTTGCCTGAGTTCATCAAGACATGATGAGGAAAAGATTTTGACTTACATAACTTCAAGGTCTGTTTTTTCATTGTCATGTTGTTCTGTAGTTTGTTTGGCTGCTCTTGACAAAGCACCTGCAAGGTATAAATATTTTCCCTCTGTATAGACAATATTGAAATTGTACTTTTTTAATGTGTTGCAGGCCTGCTGGGGCTGAATGTATAGGCTTTTTAGAATTGTCACTAGAGGTTGGTAACTAGTCTCTATTTGAATAGGTTTGCCATAAATATAATCATTGAGCTTGAACATGTGAACACTACTGCTAAAAGTGCTTTTTCAATTTGCACATACTGCATCCCAGTTTGGATTAAACCTCTGGAGGCATATGCTACTGGTATGCCTTCCAGAAGACATGCTGCACAAAAAACATACTTTGAAGTATCACATGAAAGAGTTACTGATTTGTGAACATCATAATCTCTCAAAGTAGGCGGACAGGCAATTTTCTGTTTCAGAACATCAAATGTTCTTTGGTGTTGTTCCAACCAGGACCAGTTTACATTTTTGCATGTCAGTTCAAGTAACGGTGCTGAAAGCTCACTCAGGTCTGGGGTGAACTTTCTTAAATAGGTGACCATACCAAGAAAACATTGCAAAGAAGTAACATTGTCTGCAACTGGCATCTCAAGAATTGCTGCTTACTTAGACGGATCAGGTTGTAAGCCAGGATTAGTAAACAAATTACCCACATAGGTAACTTCTCTCAGCTTGAATTTACATTTCTGAGGATTCATTTTAAGACTGACTTCACGTGCCCAGTCTACAACTTTCTTTAGGTTTCTGTCATGTTCGTCTTCCCCATTGACAATAATGTCATCTTCTATGATAGCACATGGATAACCTGAAAAAATTTTGCTCCATCGCACTTTGAAATATGTCAGAATTTATCCCAAATGGCATTCTCAAAAATCTGTACCTTCCAAATGGGGTACTGAAAGTAGTTAACAGTGAAGGTTTGTGATCTAGTGCAATTTGCCAAAATGAACTTTTTGCATATAAGACTGAAAAAATAGTGGCATTGGGCATGAGATCCGCTACTTTTTCTACTGTGTGCATCAGATGATGAGGACGTTTAAGTGCTTTGTTTAAATCTCTTGGATCAATACATATTCGAATATCATCTGTATGTTTCTTATGAGCTACCACCATGGAGGATACCCATTCAGTCGGTTCTTTTACTGGAGTTTGCACTCCTGAATTCACCATTTTATCTAGTGCTGATTTTACTTTATTCTGCATTGCTACCAGAACCTTCCATGCTGGCCTGACAACTGGGCTTACTTAATGCTTTAACTTCATGGAATATGTGACTGGTAGCTTGCTAAGCTTGTCTTTGAAAATATCAGCATATTCACTAAAAATATTCTGTGTAAAGCTACCATGGTTGTTCAGACTTACTTGGCGGACCTCCTTATTAATTAAATATGTTCCATTCTCAAACTGTCTTTGATGCCTAACAGTGACTGCATGTGTCTTTTGACTATGTAAAACTGCAAGTCATAGCGGTTCCCAGCAGAATGACTTGCGAGTGCTAGGGTGCCATCAGTTTGAATCTCTTCACTACCATAAGCAACTAGTTTTGCACACTTTGCTGAATCAAGTTTCTCACCAGCTTTCACATTGGCAAACATTTGTGCTGATATAACATTGGATTAATAGAAAAGCTGTACAGATTAAAGTAGATACTGGATCCAAGTGCAAACAGTACAAAATATTTCATTATTTGCTGCCCACTGAAAGTCTACTGTATTGACAGTTTCATCAATCACAGAGACACCATCGACATAAAAAGTTTGCTCATGGCTTTCTAACTGATCTACTTGCTTCTTTGAATGCTCCCTTTTATTGTAATATTGTGGCACTTTAGACTTACAAAGCCTTTTGAAATTATTCCACTTTTTACATTTGTGACATTGCTGACCAAAATCTAAGCACTTTTTTTCATTTAGGTTCATAGTTACCCCCAAAATTACGACAGTTAACAATAAGATTAGGTGCTGTGGCCTCATTCAGTTTATGGTTGAAATTGGGTGCTGCCATGCTCTTCAGCTTGTATCTGTTTTTTGTCTTATCTTTCTGTTATATACTATCAAAATTCACACTGGTAGACACTGCAAACATGCTTTTCTCATCCATAAGCATATTCGTGTGCTTCTGTGTAAGCTCATATATTTAACAAATCTCTATGGCTTTGCTAAACATTAAATCACTGCCTCAA
This sequence comes from Protopterus annectens, assembly GCF_019279795.1. Lineage (NCBI taxonomy): Eukaryota > Metazoa > Chordata > Ceratodontiformes > Protopteridae > Protopterus > Protopterus annectens. Next base: position 726,169,128 of record NC_056750.1, read on the forward strand.
AGCAACATCTTTCTCACCGCATCATCATTAACACCACATATGAGTCTGTCTTTTATTAGCTCATCTCGCAAAGCACCAAATATAGATTTTTTGCTTCATTTCTCAAGTCAGTAATGTACGCTGCTATAGTTTCACTAGGCTTTGGATTTTTGTGTAAAATATGTGCCTTTCCATTGCAGTATTTGTTTGAGGGTTATACATTTTTCAAAATTTACATTTTAAGCACTCAGGATCTTCCTGCATTTCAGCCTGTATCACAATATGGTGGTTTTCCCCATCCCATCCATACACGGCAGGTGCATATACAAATGAACGTTCCATCTCAATGGCTTCCAAGCCTGCTAATTTAAGAAGTATAAATGCCTTTGTAGGTGCGTCTTTATCAGAAAAAGCAGCTTGGATGAAAATATATTCTTGTTCAAACACTCGCCAGTTCTCAGCAATATTATTATCAAAGACCAGGGGTTCAGGTTTGTGAAATCTCTCTGCCTTATCAACAAAATACATTTAAACATAAGCATAGACCAGGTACTTGTAAGTATGCACAAATGCAAAACAATCTCTTTGAAAAGGCTTCACTTTAACACTGCAAACACTGCAAACATTCCAGAAATTTTGGACACTTTGAATAGCTTTAGTTAATGTAAAAAAGTAGTACACTGTAAAAAAATTTGATCATTTTAGCCTTTTCATACATCTTAAACATTTTGGAAATTGTTTCAAACACCTTCCTATTCATTTTGAATTATTTTATCAGTATTTTGCAATTTTGGATATTTCGGTTATCTCTGTAATTATTTTGAACATTCTGAATGCTTTACCATACATTCGGCAACTGAAAAATAATTTAAATGAATTTAAGTACCTTTGATAACCACTGACCTGTTTGTGAGTTCATTCTGGTATATTCTTCCATTTCTAACTCTGTGCATCTTTGGTTGTGTGTTGCTTCAACTTTTCATCCCATTCTGGCACTATGTTGCTCATGCCATGCATTAAAAGAGACAATAAAGCTGTGTAAGGGTTCAAGATATTTATTGTACATAAACATATCTGGAACTTTACTTAGAACATGTATTTAAGCTAAATGATTCACACATTGCTTCAAACACACTTGCATGTGCATCTCCATCCACTCTGGCTGACTGTATAAAATGGCACTGTTCTTGCACATGCTCATCACGTATATGCATGTGCTATCTGCCTACAGTGGCTGAATAGGAACAATACACTCAATGATCTACAATGCCCCACCCATTAGTATCTCAAAATTTAAGTAGTTTTTTGAATCTCAGGGTTTACTCCACTAAAGAGTGACCCATTATGGTCTAAAGATAAGAAAATTGTAGAGATCAAAAGGAGTTTTCAAGGCTTAAGAATAGCCATTCTGGAAAATGTTCATTTGAAGTAACATATGAAATTGTATGCCAAGAGGATATAAAAGTTCAACATATCTTTCTATAGAAGCAACATACTTACACATACATATTAACAGAACTCCATTATGGCGTTGAGCAGCAATCATGTCCATGATTATGTATGAAAAGGGACATGGAGAGAAAGACAACGATGCAGACAAATGCTTATCTGGCATGACAGGCTAGGGAAAACACATTTAAATGGCAGCCTGTATTAAAGAGAAGCTGGAGGCAGAATAAGTACTTATCTTTACATCTGAGCCACAGTTGTTCAAGACCTCAAGTGTCAATTGCTAATGAGGTCAACATAAGACATTCTATAAACAGATAATGGCCCAGATTCTAAAAGACTTGCTCTCACTGTAAATTACCACTTATTCTGAAAACAGGTGTTTTGGAATCTGGTCCCTGTAGTGAGCCTGTCTATAGATAAGCCTCACACCAAAGTTAGTCACTTACATTGAGAGCAAGTCTTTTCATAATCAGGCTAGACTTTTTTTGGAATCTGGTCCAGTGTGTTTACTGGAACACTTTTCAGAGAATTTTTTTTTGTGTACTTATATTGTAGTCTTAGTGCAACAATTAATAGTTTGCTCACTGTGGTAACAATGCTGAGAGACTTAATTTTTTTAATAATAAAATGGGAAAGAATTATAAAAAAGCAAAGTTGTAAATGATCGTACGTGTGTGTCATTTTGAAAAATGTGAATGCATTTGGAAATTTAAGTGGATTGCTCAGTCCCAGTTGTAATAGTCAAAAAAGCTGAGTCTGCTAACAACATTGCTTTAGGGTTTTGAAATGTTTAAAACTATTGATTTTATTAATTTAAAATGAAAGCCTAATTGAAATTAATTAGCTGGAAATACTCAGAATGATAGAAAGATGCACATTTCTATAACTGAATAAGAAATGTTTCTTAGGCTATTGAAGACTTAAATGAGCTAACAGAGTATTTCTCTTTTGCAAACATGCCTTTGTATATTTAAAACAGTCAGTGCAATATGATTTGATTACCAAATTTTAACTCAACTCTGAAAAGATGCATTCACAATTTATTTTAGGGTAAAATTTGTAATGCATTGTTTCAGCAGCAGAGAACCACCGTCAATGATTTGATATTTCTTCTGGGCTAGATACTGTGATGTGATTGTCAGTTGTCAGGCACCTTGCCCCTGTCAGTTGGTATCTAGCTGCAACAGTAGAGTTAACTTATAGTACACTAATTAGCTGTAAGTTTGGACATATGCTACTTAGGTCAAACATTCAGGATACTGTGGTCAGGCTGTAGAAACACATGTATGTAGGTGCCATTACAGTATTTATATGCTAAATAAATGAATGGTGAAGATAACCAGTGGCTATGGTAAATCCACCTCACATCCAGGAACTCTGTGTACCCCAGGATTGAGTCAAGGATGAACAAGTACATAAACCAAAGCAGAGAAGTGAGGATAAAGCTTTCCCCAGTGTGAAAAATAGCAATCTGCTTTCACTTCCTTGTTATTTGAGAAAATGAAAAGTAAAATTTCTTAAATTTAGAATTCAAAGCTACAGTAATAAATAGTCCAAAACATCAGGTGCTAAATCTTAAAAGTAAAAGTACTGAAGAAAAAAACTAGAGCAGAGTTCATCACTGGAATAACTCTGCTTTCTTTATGACAAGTGCTTTTGTCCATCAACTGGACTTTATCAGATCAACTTTTAAGTAGGATTCCTACTATTAAAAAAGTTAATACATGCTTAATGAAAAGAAAGAATCATAAATTTTGATTGACAAGCTCATGCATAGTTGTTAGTCAAAACAAAGAGTAAATTGTGATAGTCTTGCCTACTACTACCTCCTATTATTAGGAGGAAAATATCATGGCATAAATTAGGAGGTGCAGTACCTGGCAGGATAAAAGCCCTCTCATCAAACTAAGCAAACAACTCAGAGGACAAATAAAGTCTACCAAAGCCAAATTTGAGGTTAGTTTAGCCTTCCAGGCTAAGGACAACCACAAAGCATTCTTTAGCTATGTCCACAACTTCAAAGGCAATCCACAATTGTGTGCAGAGCTCATTGTAAATGGAGCCACCTATACTGACCTAGAACACATAGCAAACCTCTACTGTTACTAGGGAAAAGGTCCTTAATGCTGTCTCTAAGACCAAGAACACTGCATCAATGGGCCAAAACAATATCCCAGGTTGCCTTCTAATTAACATGAAACATGACCTCTCAGGGCCTCTGGAGTTATTATTTAACTGTAGCCTCCAAACAGGTTTCATGCCTCATGAAGAAAGGCAACAGTCATCCCTCTGCACAAAGGTGGGCCATAAGTCTCACTAGTCTTATATGTAAAGCCATGGAAAGAATTATCATGGAGATGATCAGTACAGATATTGTAAACCTCCAGACACTGGACCCAACCCAGTTTGGTTTTGTCAAGGGCAGATGATGCCTACTCAACCTGGTGGACTTCTTTCAGAAGGTCACCAAAGCAAAGGATGAGGTCAAAATCATTCAAACTGCCTACCTTGACCTGGCCAAGGCATTTGACACAATACCCCACTTGGGCATTGTTGACGAACTCATGAGGTTAGTTACAAACCCGTATGTCACCCAGTGGATAGCCAACTGTCTCACAGACAGGACCCAGGAAGTTAGAATTGGGGAGTTCACCTCTACAAAGAGGCCAGTCACAACTGAAATCCCTCAGGGATCAGTTCCTTTTTGGCATTTACTTCTCAGACGTCAAGGCCAATGTCAGTGGTCTTTGGCTAGCTAAATTTGCAGATGATTGAAATTAAGAGCTGTCATTGAATTTCACACTGACACAAATGTTCTCCAGGAGGGGCTGACACAGACAACCAACTGGTGTCAGAGCCATAGACTAAAACTAAATGCCAAGAAATGCATAATAATACACTTTGGGAAGTCATCCATCCCAGGTAACTATCATATTGACAACACACCCCTAAGCCAGGGCTTAGGGACACACACAGCTAGCAGTCTAACCTTTGACCATCATGTGTCTACAGTGGTGAGGAAATCATTCTATGTTGTACAACTTATAAACAAAGGTATGGCATCCAAGTCCAAGGAAGTCATTGTCCCTCTGTATTTGGCTTTCATCAGACCTATCATTGAGTGCAAAGCCCCCTTTAGTATGTACCTGTAACGCCCGTGCCCCGGCCCAGCAATCAAGGAGCCTCAATCCTCACCACCAACACCAGAGAGGGCATCTCATATATGAGGAAAGGATAACTGATACACACAGTAAAGTGCAAATTCCCTTAAGAGCACACAGAAATCACAGTCAGTCCTGGGCTGGTCGCTCCCTTGCTCCCCAGGTCCCCAATAAGACTCCCCACTGGCACAGCTATACGGTCCAGATCTCAGCCTAGCTGGCACGCTAAAATCTCCAGTACCCTCTCTGTCCAACCAGTGCTTCGTGTCCCTGCCCAAGTAGCTGACACACACACACACACACACACACACACTTAGAGATAAGTATTTATACAACTTTACAGACACTCCTGGGAAAGGCTGACACAGATTCTCCAGCTGTTCCCCTATGCCCAGACTATATATTAGTAATACCTGCTACCACCAGCTAATAATTATCAGTTACCCAAAGGCCCATAAAAGGGTGTCCAGTTATTACTGTGCAATATTATTATCCAATGGTAAGTGTGACTAAACAGTCTTAAGGCTTATTGGAAGGGCTTTATTACAGGATCAGTTATAAACATGCAGTGTACTCTAGAGCTTAATTATCTCTACATAAACCAGCCACAGTTGAAAAGGGTTTAAAAATATTTAATAATAAGTACTAAAAACTCAAGACAATACTACTACACCACAGTGCTATTCAGGAATTCAGAGATCACACAGAAACTTAAAATAATTCAGTAGTACAGTTCTGACATAACAGAAAAACACAAATTTTTATAGTCCTAGCTATTTCTACAAGAAAACACACTTCTAAGATAACTTACTTAAGAAAGCAGGCAGTGCTGAAGGTTGGATATCAAGACAAAAATGCTTAATAATCTCTGGTTTTCACTGTTTAAACTGAAACTGAAGTTCTGCTAAATATTACGTTATCTTTTACACCTTCCTGGTTCCCAGGCCACACAGAAACTGCATTTGCATTCTTTTTCACTTAGAGCAATAAAGGACATTCCACATGTAAATTCCAGTAATTATTCCTTAAGTTAAATCAATAGAAAGAATGTGCTTGCTCAGACAGACTGACTCCGAGGTCTACAGATCAAAGGATAGATTTCAAATAATTTTAACTTCAAAAGAAAGATTTGAAATGCTTGACTTAGTTTTCCTTACAGCAGATGGCAATGTTGCCACATTGTTTTAAGTTCAACATTTCACATTTACAAATGATAGATGTATGTATCAAATTCTATTTGACTAGGCTGGCAGCATTCACCCTTCTCTACCAGTCTTCACAGTATCTAACCAGGCATATCCAACAATTGGAACATCCACAGAGGTTCCTCTCTACAATAATACAGGGCATTAGTAAAATGTCTTATGTAGACTGCCTCAAGGCCCTAACCCTGTTTTCTGTCTCCTTCAGGCTTTTGAGGGGAGATCTATGCCTGGCATACAGGGCATCGTCAGACCCCACTCTGATGGTCCTCCTGCTTATCCACAAAACAAACAGTACCAGAATTACCCGTTCTGAAGACTTAAACCTTACCTGTGATATAAATAGGACCTTATGGAGGGATAAGTATGTACCATAGAGACTACCCCATCTATGGAACAGGGTCCCCATCCATGTGAAGCAGAGTTCCTCCCTAACTCAATTCAAGTGCAACTTGGACAACTGGAAGGGAAACCGGAAATTTCATCCCTGGTTTGGCACAGGTAACCAGTAAATGGTTCATCTCCCATTACCATTCTTACACTTATCAAGGGTATCAGAACTTGTCAGAGATTTTGGATGCATCGCTAGGCTTAAAAATGCCCTTCTGGTCATTAGCCTAGTAAACACCTATGACACCTATGAACTTATGAACCATTAAGCAAAACTGATGTAAATAAAATCAATTTAAGAGCCTTACAAGGCTAGATCACTACAAATAGGGCAAAAGTCGAGGTCAGTCCTGAACCTTTAAACCACTGAGATGCATTCTGTATGTTGGTGATACGAAATAACACTTGCTTATGCTAACAAAAGTAAGTCACCACATACCTTAACCACAGTCAAAAAAAAAAACAGCAAAAAAATGAACATATTCCAAATGGAAATGGGTACTAAAACTAAAACAGAAATATAAAATCACAAAAAAATAACCAAACTTTAAATGTATGGCTGAGGTCCAGAATCAAGCCCAAAACAGGAGTTCAAATAATGAGCAGTCCTTACAACTAATACTGCAACAGTAAGGGCTAAAACATTCAGTCAAAAAAAAAAAATAAATAAAATAATAAAAATGGTGCTGAAGTAGTACTCGTACTAGTCGATGCTAACCATACAAAACCAAAACAAGGAATTCAGTCCAAAAGGATTCAAGTAGATCATGTAACTAGATACTAAACTGCCTAAAGTCAATAGTGCAATCCAAATTAAAATAAAAAAAATAAAATTAATAAAACAAAGTTCAAGTAAACTGGAGTGCCAAACTAATAATTAAGTTCTACCCTGTCTCCAGACAAAAACAAGGTGCAACAAAACTCCTCTCGCTAAAGCCATTTAGCACCAAGTTGACAGTAAGATCCTTGAAAAAGGAGTATAAGAATCAGAGTTGATTTTCTTTCGGCTTTTCCCGGTTAGGGGTTGCCACAGCAGAACTCCAGTCTGCTAATTATTGGCATTGGCATTTTTATGGTGCCGAGGTGCCAGCCTGGTGCCAAACCTTCAACGAAGGCATCCCATTCATGCATATCTTTCTAACGCTACTCGACCGCGGGGAGGACATACAGACTCCACACAGAAGGTGCTTCATCCGAGGATCGAACGGGAGAACCTCTTGCTGTGAGGCGACAATGCTACCGCTGCACCACCGCAGCTTCAAACCAAAAAGAAACAAAAAACAAAAAAATATGTGTGCCAAAGTGAAGAAGAGTGTGTTTGTGTGTGTGTGTGTGTGTGTGTGTGTGTGTGTGTGTGTGTGTGTGTGTGTGTGTGTGTGTGTGAGAGAGCTTATGTGTGACAACAGAAAAATGAATCAAGAAAACACCTACTATAATAACGTGCAATATAAAGAAACATCACAAATAAATGAAAAACTGTAATCATATGTATAGCATTAAAAACAAACAAAAAAAGCACCTTTACCCATAGTGCTTCATCAGATCCCTAATAAAACTGAGCAGCCAAGTAATGGAGTGTACACTGAACAACAGAGGAAAAAATGCAAATGAATATGTATATGGTGTACATGAAACAACTACTGATTTAATGGGTTTTATAACAGTAAGGGCATAAGACTGCTTTATCCCAGAGTGTTGAATATCCCTGTAGCACTTAATAAAGCACAACCCTCAAACATCTCTCATGTAATTCCTTCCAGCTAACTAGAAATGAATGAAAACTGGAAAAGACAATAACACCATGATGTGAAAATATGGGGTGAGTCAAGACTTGAAGCTGTCTGTGTGCTGTTTATCACTTTCTGAGCTCTGCAGTACACTTTATGAAACACTATCATATATAGAGAAGTGCTAAGGTGTTTTTTTTTCCTCCAACCAGCTACAAAAAAACATTAACATATATATAATGAGAAAAGTTAGTTTTGCTGTCCATGTCTGTTCTAGGTACCCTGAGTGTTAATAGCTTTTTATACCCTGCTGTCTCTTTCATTAGAATCCCAGTGACAGGTGAGAAACATAAAAACTGAACATAATTTTACGAGCCAAAAAAAAAAACTCATCTGTTCTAACTACTGAGAAAGTTATGCATCAAATGCTTACTGATAGCACAAATTCAGAAACATTCCAATGTGACATGCTGAATAAAACTGTCACCAGATGAGTACACAGAATATAAGAAGTGACTGATGAGGTATTTTTCTTGAAAAGAAAAGCATTTATTCTTTGCCTGTTTATTCAGTGATCTGGTGAAAGTAAAAAATACGCTGGTGTCAATATACATTATACTTATTTAAATTCTTCTTATATAACACAATGTGTTTTTGTGCATGGACCCAAGTTCTAATCAGTTATAAAGTATAGAGTCTAGCTCAAGAAACAGGCAGTTAAAATGGCAGCATATGTTATAAGACATTCCATTCCCTATAAAATCTTCAAATTCTGTACATGCTTCTGAATCATCCTGTAGACAACAGGATAAAGTTATCCTTAGGGTTCCATGCTTGGACGGCTCCTATTTGGCATCTACTTTTCAGAGATAAAGGATAATGTTAAATGCATTTGGCTAATCAGCTTTGCAGATGACTGCAAATTATGAGGTATCATAGATTTTCAACAACCACAGTACCATAACTGCCAGACCAGACTAGACCACATGAGCGGATTGAGGATAAACATTTTTTTTTATCCTAGTTAAATGCTTTAATCCTGTCTCTTAGGACTTCATCAGAACTGGGGAATGTGTCAAATAAACATTTAAACAGATATTCCCCAAAAAAATCACATGATCAAATACAACCAATCAGAATAACAATATTAAAACAAACATTTAAACATTTAATACCACTTATTAATTACATGAATAAAAACTGTATAATATATTTAAACAGTGACAAAAAAATGGTAAAAATAGCTCATAGGGTGAACCCCAAGACTATAGTCTAGCACCATGAAGGTTTAGTACATTATTTAAAGAGATAGCTTCATTTAAGCCTGGGTGTTAACTTGTATTTAATCTCACTTGCCAAAGTAATTCATAATAGTCTAGTGGATATATCCAAGGGTCCCCCTGTGAGGTTTTGAATCACTTGTTCTTCAAGTACCAAAGAGAAAAATTTTGTTAGTACTGCATACTAATTTGCGCCAATAAAGAGCATACTTTCTCAGTCTTAGTATCTCTCTTGGTTTTGGTTGTTTTTACTTTTGGTACCCTTCATATTAGGCTATTTGTATAGTTTCCATCCATGACACAAATATTTTACAAGAAGGTCTAACACAGACAGTGACTGGTGCCAAATTCTCAGTTTAAAAATCAATCCCAAGAAATAAATTATAGTGCCTTTTGGGAAAATTGCCATCCAGGCTAATTAATCCATTGATAAAACACCCCTAAGAGTTGATCTGCTAGTCAGGGATCTGGGAACCTATGTTGACAGTAATCTGTCCTTTGACCAACATTTAGTCAAGGTTGAAAGAAAATCATTCTATGTCACCTATGTTATAAGTAAGGGCATGGTATCCAGGTCCAAGGAAGTCAAAGTGCTACTTTATTTGGCCCTTATCAGATACATCATTTACAAGAACAAAGGGGACATCCACAACTGTGGGCAATACAGAGACATCAAACTCTTATCACATTGCATGAAAGTTCTGGAGAGGGTGATTGATAAATGGATACGCAGAGGAGCAGAATGTAAGATGGGAGATGAGCAGTTTGGATTCAGATCAGGATGCTGTACAATTGAGCCGATGTTTGCTTTGAGACAGATACTTGAGAAGAAGCTATAGATGAGGAGAGAGTCCAACTGGGCATTCCTACACTTGCAGAAGGCATATGACAATGTCCCAAGAAAGATGATCTGGGCAGTACTGTGGTGGTTTGAAGTCCCAGAAACACTGGTAGAATTAGTGCAGACTATGTACAAGGACCCAATGACTCAAGTACGAACAGTGTTCGGCCTCACAGAGGGGTTCCCAATGGGTGTGGATGTACATCAGGGTTCAGCTGTGAGCCCACTGCTGTCCATACTGGTGATGGACTACATTAGCAAACAGGTTGGAGGGGATGGATCAACTAAGCTGCTCTATGCAGACGATGGTGCAGTACAGGCTGACTCTGAGCTAGAACTTCAGCAAAGGATAGGAGAATGGAATGCAAATCTGAAGGCACATGTGATGAAACTAAGCACAGATAAGATGGCGGTAATGGCAGCAAATTGGGGAAATCAGAAGAAGCTGAAAAGAGAAAAAGAAGGGAAAATAGTGGAACAGGTAAACAGCTTTAAATATCTGGGAGGAGTAGTTGAGGAAAAGGGTAGTCTGAATGAAGAGGTCAAAGCTAGACTCAGAGGGGCTGCAGCCAACTGGCATAGAGTATCAGGTGTACTCTATGATAAAAGAATGTCAAAGAAGCTGAAAAGTAAGGTGTACAAGAGAGTGGTGCGACCAGTACTACTGTATGGTACAGAAACCTAGGCAGTTGAAGAAGCTAGACGTGATGGAAATGAAGTGCCTAAGAAAGGTGATAGGATGCACACTGTGGGAAAGACGAAAAAATGAGGACATAAGAGCAGAAGCCAAAGTAGCTCCAATTGCAGAAAAGATCAAAGAGAATAGATTACGGTGGTTTGGGCACATGTGTAGAACAGCAGAAGACAATCTGGTGATGGAGATTTGGGACAGACAGGAAGAAGGTAAGAGGAAGCAAGGATGTCCAGCAAAGAGGTGGATGGATTGTGTGAAAGAAGATCTGCGACAGTCAGGCATGAGTGTTGAAGAAGGCAGGAGTGTGGCACTGAATTGAGAGAGTTGGTGACAGTTAACACAATACCCCAACCCCATGTAGAAAAATGGGAAAAAGGGGGCTGATGATGATGATGGTGATGATATCAGATACATCATTGAGTATAATGCCCCTTTGGCATGTACCTGACCAGACGTTTGCAACAGTTGAAATGCCCACAAAGTTTCCTTACCTGGAGAATCCAGGGTATAAACATATAATCCTATACAGATTGCCTTAAATAAATATGTCTATACTCGGTCTCAAACAGGTTACAGAGAGGCGGTCTATGCTTGACATATAAGACATTATCAGGTCCAGCTCTGATGGACCTTTTGCACATCTCAAAATGCATCAGATCCACCAGAACCAAGGATTTAAATTTTGCTTGTGACATAAGTAAGACATATTGATATGATAGACTTGTGTGTCTGAGGATCCCGATGCTATAGAACAGGTTCCCCATTCTTGTGAAACAGAATCCATTCCTAACCATATTTAATTGTAACCTTGACAAATAGATAGAAAATCAGAAATTCACCCCAGATCAGATCTCACCTTGATTTCTCTGATAGAGGCAGATAGAAATGCCCTTTCTAACATACCCCACCCTCCATAACCTCTAAAAGCTCCCTAACTAACATAACTCCTCCTAATAAATGCCCATAATACATAGGGACATAATTGGCTTGAGTTGCATGGCTACCCCTATAAAGGCCCTGGTTGTCATTAGCCTAGTATATACCTATGGACCTGTGAAAAACATTGCAGTGTGAACACTTCTAGTTAATATGCTTACCTGCAGGAAGCCAAAGAAATTATTAAAGGCAGCTCTCTTATATAGTATTTCTATATAAGTAACATGCATTTGGCAAATATTCCTGGAATTATTTGCTATTTTCAATCATTTATTTGTTTATTTTCTTTTCTGTTATGAATAGCACATTGTTCCCCTCACTTTTAAAAGACAGCATTGCATTTGTGGTCTAACCTGAGTGTTGAAGCACTCTGTGTTATAGTCTAAACTGTAACAACTACCTGCCACTTTGTAGAAACAGTTTGCAGTACTTCAAAAGAAAACAATCTTTGTGTTTTTTTTTCAGTAAAACATGAGTGCTGTAGCATCCTTTGCAGGCAAGGGTATGTTGAAGGAGGGTTGGGGGGAGAGAAAAAGAAATGAAACATGTATGGCTGGAACTGTGTGTGTGTGTGTGTGTGTGTGTGTGTGTGTGTGTGTGTGTGTGTGTGTGTGTGTGTGTGTGTGTGTCAGTCATGCATTTGGCCACCTGGTTGCTGTACCTGTAGAAGGAACGTCCATTGGTTTTTTTTTTTTGTTTTTTTTTCATCTTGAATATAAGAGCTAGGGGCGGACATAAAGCCAATTGCTTATTGATCTGCTTGCTACAGTTAATGAAGTGCTTTTTATATTGTTCCTCACTTGTCAATAGCTGAGGGGGTTGGGCACTGGTTGATGGTATAGGTCCAGGTCACTGTCAGAACCAGCTGTGCATCTGCAAAATAGTATAAAAGGTACACGTCAGCATTGCTGTGTATTACAACAATGTATTCATTAGTTTGTGGGGTGTGCTGAACTATACATATTAACAGTTTTGTCTGAATTTTTAAACAACTGTTGGTTATTACTGTGGATGCCAGATTAAGGCATCAGAAGAAAGAGATCTTATGTTTGATCCACCTTGTTGAACAGATATGTACTTTATAATTCTATAAACTGCAGATTAAACAATATTAAATGCTTGGGACTTTCAAACTGAAACTAAACATGTACTATTTCAGTCACACTTCAGGTGATGTAAAAATGAATAAGTCAGTTTAGCACAATTTAAATTGTGATTTATTCCTTTCTCTGAGATGGTTCACTTCTTTTTGTTATGAGGAAACACATTTTGAGGACATGGTTTTAAGTACTGGAGTTAGTGTATATTTTTAAACATATTTACTGTAGAATAACATGTGTGTTGTACCTTTAAGAAGCATTTCTAAGACCTGAATGTGCATATAAATAGCAAGCATGTGCTAGGCTCAGTGACATTTTGTGGGTACAGCCAGGGTGTGAACATCTATGTATGATATAGCTAGTTTGTATATAAGTTAAAGTTATTTAGCTTCATTTCTAATGTGAATAATAATAATACTAATCTAATAATAAAGCTGCTTGAACAGAACTCACAGTATTTGTCTACTTCATTCTGGCTAGACGAGTGACATGGTGTAAGAACCGGGATTCTAGAGACTGCTTTTCAGTGCCATGAGGTGCAGAGTTAGCAGTGAAGGCATACTAAGTGAACCGAGAGTAAAAAAGAGCCAGAAATGAGCTAAAGGTAAAGAAAACTTGCACGAGCAATGTATTTATTAAGAAAGATAAAACAGAGCATTACATGGGCACAAATGCATTACTAAGTAAACAAATAGCACAAAAATGTTTATTAAGCAAATGGAAAGCATAAAAAGCTTATTAAGCAGACAAAACATTTCAAATTAAGATGTCTGACAAAATGAGCATCAGAAAAGCACATAAGGGGTTTAGAATTACCTCAGAATTGTGAAACGTGCATATTTAGAGTTAAAACGAGCATAAAAAAATATAATGGGCATGAAAAGAGATTAAATGAACAAAATGAATATAACAAAGTGCAAAAAGGGCACATTAAGTATAAATAAAGCCAGGTGGACTGCATGTTTTTTGACGAATTACTGTGTTTTGGCATGAACTACTATGTTGCATTGATTGGAGCTCTGAATGGTATAACTAGAGTTATTCAGAGTACCTCAAAGTGTGTAAAAGTGCTTACAGTGTGTGTTTATTACTGTGCATTTATTCTGAAGAGTATGTTGTGTGCAAAGTGCCACTATTTTGTAAAGTGCTGTCAAATATAGCCATTTTGAAAAGTTTCTTGTGCTGGGTGTGTGTATTCGCAGAGTGCCGCCATTACAAAGTGTTTCTTGCACTATACAGAGTTCTTTAGCAAAGTACAGCCATTTTGGGGAAATTTCACTGTGCTTTTTTTCTATTTATATGCAAAGTGCAGTTACTTCGAAATGTTTCTTGCTCTCAGCTTCTTCCGCCCAGTTTATTTGCACACTGCAGTTATTTGAAATGTTTCTTATTATGATGATAAGTGACTTTTACAGTACAGTGATTTCAAGAACATTACAGTGCCCATAAAACTTAATTCACAAATTTAGTTATACAGAGGCATGTTGTGCTATCGGGTATAGTTACAAGTACTGGCATAAATTTCTGACATATGTATATGTGTGTGTGTGTGTTTGTGCATACTGGCAAAAGTCTTCACTGAGATGTATTAATATGGCAGACGGCTATCGAAAACCACTACCACGTATATTTAATCAGAGTATTGCAAAGAATTGGAGAATATTTAATCAAGAGTATGATATATTCATACAAGCAGCTTATTCTGATAAAGATGCATGCACCAGGGTATTCATTTTGCTAAACCTAGCAGGGTCAGAGGTCATTGAAGGGGGACATTCATTTGTATATGCACCAGCAGTGTATGAAGGTGAAAGGGAAAATCATTGTATTATTGTACAGGCTAAATCAAGGGAAGACCATGAGTGTTTGAAATGTAAATTCAGAGATATGTGTAACCCCCAGACCAATGTTACATTAGAGAGGCATTTGTTTTACACAAGAGATCAGAAGCAAGGAGCAACATTTGCAGTTTATATTACTGATCTGAGTAACACAGCAAAAATATGTAAGTTTTGTGATTTAAAAGATTAATTAATAAAGGACAGGCTCAGGTGTGGTGTAAATAGTGCTGCTGTGAGAATGATTTTGCTTCGTGACAGTGATTTAACACCAAGCAAAGCTTTTGAGATTTGTCAAATCCATGAAGTTACAGAAAGTCGCACAAAGATGCTTCCAAGTGATAAGAGCATGGTTTCAGCAGGCTCTAGAGCAAATGTAGACATCATGCAACATGTGGCTGGCAGAAAAAGGCATAAACACATAGCAGCTGTAGCCCCTTTGCATGTGGCAAGGAAAACCCACAATCTTCTGGCAAGTTCTAAGACTAGTTCAGTTAAAGGAGCAGGCTCAGTGCAGTACAAGAGTGAATCAGCAAAACCCAAGTCAGGCTTTATTGTTAACTGTCGCAATTGTGGTGCCAACCATGAGTCTAAAAGACAAAAGTGCTTAGTATTTGGTCAGCAATGCCATAAATGTAAGAAATGGAACTATTTTTAAAAATGTTATAAATCAAGTAAGCCTCATACTGTTATAAAGAAGGCTCATTCAAAAAAGCAAATTGATCAAGTTGAACTGCAATAGTCTGCTTTCTGTATAAATGGTGTGTCAGTAATTGGTGAAAGAATTGATGCAGTAGATTTACTGGCAAAGAATTAAGTATTTTGTACTGTCTGGATCAATGGGAAACCCACTGAGCTCAAAGTAGACACTGGTTCAATATGTAATGTTATGTCTGCAGATACTTTTGCTAAAGTGAGAGCTGGTGAACAACTAAATGTGAAACCTGTTGCTTATGGAGGTGAAGAAATTCAGACCGAAGACTTAATAGTGCTTTTATGTTATGTGGCCAGAAAATGTTTTAGCTTATCATTTTACGTAGTCCAAAGACCTGTACAGTCATTATTGGGTCTTCAAGACAGTTTGACAATGAATCTGCTTTTTTTTTTACAAAGAAGTTCATCAAATAAGAATTTTGACTTCGATGTCATGGAAGTGCATAATTTTTCTACCACAAGACTTAATGAGCTAAGAGATCACACAAAGATTGATCCAGTTTTGCAAAAGCTCAATCACTATATCTGTGATGGATGGGAGTCAAAGCAGTCTAGTGTACCACTGGAAGTACAACTCTACTTTCCTTACAGAGATGAGATGTTGATGGAAGATGGCGTTATTTTCAAAGGTCCTAAAATCGTTGTTCCTGCTTCCCTACAACACGAATACATCCAGATTTTGCATTGTGGTCACCCGTGTTCCGAAGCTACCAAAAGAAGGATAAGAGGACTAGTATTTTGGACTTCTCTAGCAGAAGACATTGATAAAGTACTACTTTCTTCTTGTTCAGTATGCAATAGTACTAAATCACATTTGCAGAAAGAACCACTTGAGCTAAGTCAAGTTCCTGAACTACCTTGGTCAACCATAGACACTGACATATTCAAGTGGAACAATCAACATTACTTAGTACTGGAAGACTCTTATTCAAACTGGTTTGAGATCAATCTACTACCTAACATAACTTCCACTACTGTTAGATTACTAAGTTGAAACGTCATTTCTCAGTATATGGAAGTCCACAAAAACTTATCTCTGACAATGGTACCCAATTTACCAGTCAGATGTTTCAGAAATTTACAAGACAATGTGACTTTGTACATGCTGCTATTAGTCCAGAATATCCACAGTCAAATGGACTAGCTGAACATGCAGTACAGAGTGCAAAGCAATTACCTGAGAAGTCAAAGCGTGATAATACCGATGTCTTTTTGAATTTACTCAACTCAGAAACATACCCTGTGATGATATACTTGGCTTACCTGCTCAGAAACTTCTATCCAGGCAAACCAGAACAACATTGTCAGGTCTGTATTATGTGATTGAAGAATCTCTTCTTTGAACACACAATAATTGACACATATACAGCTAACGCTGTAAACCGCCAACGACCACATCCTTGAATTTTTTCCTTGGGGAAAAAATTCAGTTGGCTGTTTTCGGGAACTGCCCTTTTCTTCAATGTAGAATGATCTCGGAGTTGGTATATTTAGTTGGGGGGGTGTGGGGGTCGAAGCCCCCCACTTGACTAGTGTTTTAAAGTTTGTTTTTTATTTTACGGCCACATAAATTTTTTCCCCTAGGAAAAAATTTGAGGACGTTGCCATTCAGGGTTTACAGTGTTCGCTGTATATATATATATATCGATTATTATGTGTTTGAAGAAGAGATTCTTCAGTCACATAATATAGACCCACATTGTCTATCAGTTCCAGTTTGTTAAGGCCTAAAATTAAAAACAACAAAGCAATCAAAACTCAATTATTTAGAAAACGTTCTTTCCAGAAGTCCAGCTGCGACAAATCGAGCAGAAAGGTTTTGACCGGATTGGTCAAGTAACAAGTATATGTGCAGAGCCAAGATTCTATTTTGTGAAATCCGAGGGTGTGTAGCACAGGAGAAATCACAGACATCTTCTTCCTGTAACAAAACTTATATTGCAGCATTGTTTCTGTGATACACACTCTAAATGTTTCAGTTCCAGAACATGTCTTGATTTCCACTACCATTTCTGAGGGTGTTCCTGATGTCCCTAAGGTTGAACATTCAGCAGAGACAATCCCAGTTGCTAAACCTAATTCCAATTTCTATGTCACAGGATTTGGTCACATTTTCAGACCCAGCGTGAAATACACAGCAACCCTGGACATAGTTGTATATATGTATCTAATTCTGTATAATTGCATGATGACATTTTTTTTGTATCAATTGTATGTCAGTTAATGTTGTCAATATTGCACGGCTCATTTCTCAAAGAGGGAGGTGTAGAATAACATGTGTGTTGTACCTTTAAGAAGCATTTCTAAGACCTGAATGTGCATATAAATAGCAAACACATGCTAGCTTCAATGCCATTTTGTGAGTACAGCCAGTGAGTGAGTGTCTGTTTATGAGACAGCTAGACTAGCTAGTTTGCATATAAGTTAGTTATTTAGCTTAATTTCTAATGTGTTTTTACATAAAACTGCTTGAATAGAACCCACAATGTTCGTCATCTTCATTCTGATTAGACGAGCAACATTTACTTTATGCAAAAAAATGCTGTGACTCTTAAAGAAGGCAAATAGATTTGAGCTGACATATTCTCTAGTGTATCCTTAATAGTCATGTTAATAGTTCAGCATCTTATTTTAAATACAATTTATTGTTTTTATAAGTAATTTACGTAATTTTTTGCTTTACACTAAATGAGAAATATATTTGTGGCTTGTTCACTCATTTTCATATTAGGCAGATTTTTAAGAGGTCCATGTTATGCTTGTTATGAATATATTTTCTTCTCCAACTGTACTTTTTCTTGCTGATCCATCAGGCTGTAAGAGTAATCTGAGGATGTGTTTCAGCCTATTCTTTTTAGCTGAATATATCTAAGACATTCCATTAATGTTATCAATAGCTTTTAGGGGCATTGACATAGTAGGGAGGGCTGCTTTCTTTTTTTCCTGGCAGTCAGACTAGGCTCCAAAATGAAGAAATATTGATTTTTCTGGATTCAGCAACATATAGCAAATAATACAGAATTTGAGTACTTTCTAAGTGATTTGCACTTACTCCTTTATAAAAGCTTTCTTAAATTGCCCACCTTAGCCCTAACATGAAGTTTAGAAAACCTCATGCAAATAAACTGAATGCAGAATATATACTTTTGTAGAAATTAGCCAGTACTGACAATGGTTCGTAAACTTCTTGGGAAATATAAGTGACTTTTTTATTTTCCCTAACTTAAATCTTATTTGTGTTATGGAAGACTTAATTACATGCAAAACTATTCAGTTGTAACTATTTATATGTGTATACTGTGCAGATAAGATTTCAGATGTAAATATACATGGTAGTACTTGTGTCAGAATAGACATTTGTCTCTGTGTTGCTTCAAGTAAGCTGACATTCACAGACAATCATGTTACTTGTTTTTTTTTTTTTTTTCAGTTTTAGATTAACATACCATAAAGAATCACAGAGAATTAGTTAAATTTCCCCTAATTAATTTATCCTTTTTACTCTACTGGATCTATCTAAAACGAGCTGCAAATCTTATTGTCCAGTCGGTAAGCTGCTCCATGGATCATTTCTGTATGAATCCCATTCTGAAGTAAGAGACCGGTAATGTTGTAAAGCACATATGTATTGATAACTGCATGTGTGAGTGTGTACGTGCATGTGTGTTTTGGTATTTGTGTGCACACTCCATGGCCTGTTTTATTAACCTGTCACTATTATCACTGTATATTGCTAAAGTAAAGGATGGGAAAGAGATTTTGTGTCGGTTTTTATTCCTTCGTTAATGGCTATGACACACTAGACAAAAGCAACCATTTTACAATGATGGGTTTCTTTATAGGTCACTGAGTACAAAGTGGTAGCAGAAGCAAGTTGGTGAGTGAATCTGCTTGAGCTAATTAACTCACCCAGACTAAGAGGTCATCTGTTCACCTTATTTTGGAGTCTAAAGATGATGTTGATAGCCTCTTTGTGAATTCATTAAGAAAAGAAGTGTGCACGCACACAACAGAGGCAAAGTGGATACAAATAATGAACCTGTGCATGTGCATACGAAAGGCTGCAGCTTTAGCCACACCAGCACTTAGTTCAGAATCTACAGGCTTAATTCTTCTAGCACAAAATTTAGGATAAACAGATCATTTGGCAATATTTTGTACCAGTGACATAGCAGGATAACTTGGTTGTTGATGCACATTCCTTCTTCCGTGTAAATAATTCTGTCCTCAGCAACTTAAATGTCAGAACAGCAGCCCTGAAGTATATAGTTCCATCTTGAACCTAAATTGTTTTTTTACTAAACTACTATGTGAAGTAGCAACAGTGAGCTATATCATCTCCTGCTATGCATGATAAAGGCAGACAGAACATATTGTTGGGAACCTTGGGCCTTCAGATTGCATTGCCATAGACCCTGCATTAGTCAGAAGACTTTCTACAAGTGTTAGAGCGTAGTTTTGCTTGGCGTATATTAATTTCCAACAGAAACTGGACCATATATGTGAAAAGCAGGAGAGAAGTTCATCTTGGTATCATGTTTGTTGTTTTAAATAGTACTGCAATGTGATATAATCATGTTATATGGATGATTGTGATGCGATGTACACCAACACACTCACATACATAAATAATGCACCTAGTATCCTGTATACAACATGTTGTCTAGTTTAATTGAAATCTATACACGAGTTTGACCGTTACTAGACTGCAGTATGTTGACAAATTTCATGTTTTAATCTGTTTGTCACCATTGTTCTGTACTTTATTATACTCTTTTTTGCACTGCATCTCAGTATTTCCTGTATTATTTATTACATAACGCCTTGAATCCTCTCAGTATCAGCTTAGTGAACAGGCAGTCTAGTAGCGGGTGTGAAAGATTAAGACTGTAAACAAATGAATGTGTCACTGTAGTACAGTGTTTAATTCCTTCAGCCACCAGTAAGCTACTTTGTTACATAGCTATTTTGTTTTAATTACTAGCCATTATGTATTAATTTATATGATATATCTTAATGAAAAACAATAAAAACATATTTCAAAAAAAATAATCTACCTTGTTTTACAGTGTCAGTAATACCCTTGCCCAGCAGAGGGAGACATGGAACACATACAGTAAGCTTCCTATTACATAAGTGCCTGCAAATGCTGTCATGAAGCTACCAGTTTTAAGACAGCCATTTCAAAATCTCTTGCATTCTTGTTGAGATATAATAAGGAAAATATATCCTCAGGAGTTTGCTTTCCAGTGAGTACAGCTGTTGTGAAGTGTTGAGGGAACTCAGGGATAACACAGTTTTAAATGACCAGCTTAAATGCTGTCTAACCAGAAAGTAAAGAAATCATTTCAGAGTACAAACTGAACTTCTTCAGTGGGTTAAAACTATAAATCTGTATGCTTTGATTTCATACCTGCACCCCCCAACACAACCCAAATGACACGCAGCCCACAGACTCAGTGTGCCACTCAACCACAGCCCATAAGGCAAAACAACGTACCCAACACACTAGTCATAGGTGACTCTATAGTCAGGCACACTGATGTCCCACTCACCAGGCTAAACAGGGAGAAGGTTACTGTCAGCTGCCTGTCGAGTGCCAGGATCCGCCACATAACCCACGCACTCAGGTCACTCCACAACAAGTACAAATATGACTCTGTCATTATCCATGTTGATGTGAATGACCTAAGATGTACCTCCCTGGACTACATGAAAAGAAACATGGAAGAGCTCTCCGATCTTGTAGCCCAGGCAGGTATGACCCTAGCCCTGAGTAGCATCCTGCCATTGCCCAGAATGATACCACAGTACAACAACAAAGTGATTGACTTCAACATCTGGCTAAGCTTCTGGTGTCATTTTAAGGGGATCCAATATCTGTCTGTCTGGGACGACATGGTCGACAGACCACAATGCTTTGCCAGAGATGGCCTGCACCTGTCACCCCTGAGATTCTGGATACTGGCTAAGGCTCTTGCCGCCCCATAGTGCCTTTTTTAGGCAAGGTTCAAATGACAAATTCACCACCATAACAGGAACAGGCAAGCAAAAACTGAGGGTAATGCTGCTCAATGCTAGAAGTCTAAATCACAAAATGCACTCCCTCAAGGCACTCCTTAAAATGGAGAACATCAATATTTGTGCAGTGAATGAGACCTGGTTCAAGGCTCCAGAGAGCACCCCTGCATTACCAGGCTATAACTCATGCCACACTTTTCGGCCACCTAACCTGGACCGGAACACCAAAGTTGGAGGTGTGCCCATATTCCTTAAGGATATCCACACCTCCAGGCTAATTGCTCAGCATAATGCTTCTGAGGTTATCCAAGTGCAACTAACTCTGGGCAAAACTGCAATCCAAATTCTAGCTTGCTACAGATCCACCACCATGCCCCAGGATTCTCACTCCTCTTTTCTTGATATACTGGAAAATATTAGGGTTCAACCAAACACCCTAATAATGGGCAATTTCAGCTACCCCACCATTAACTGGGAAAACTACTCATGTACCAACTCCTTCGCTCAATGCTTTCTGGAATTCATAAATTCCAGTGCCCTGGATCAACTTATTTGCACCCCCACCAGGGGCAACAATATCCTAGACCTAGTCATTACCAACATGAGTGACCGGTGTTCCACACCTGAAGTCAACTCCTCATTGGTCAGATCTGACCATAAGCTAATCACTCTAAATATCCACATCCCGCCCCCCACTCCCCATTAAGGAAACCACAGTAAAAAATGTCTCCAAAGCCAACTTCATGCTTCTTAAGACAGAAGTGGCAAACGTCATGACACCCATGCAGATGGATAATACATTTACGACTGCTGAATCCTATACAAATGCACTCTAGAAGCTCTTATACGAGTACATGGATTGTGCTTTCCCAAACAGAACCATGATGCTCTCCTCCAAAGAAAGGAAGCCACTTTAGTGGTCCCCTGCCATAAACAAACTCTACAGCAGAAGGAAGAAACCATTGCAAGAGGGAGTAAAATCCCATGAGTGGAGGAGCTCCCTGGTCAGCCTCAGTAAGAAGCTGAGATGCCTTATAAGATCCTCAAAAGCTAGCTATGAAAACAAAATTGCCACTGGTTCTAGGGACAATCACAAAGCATTCTATAGCTATGTCAAAAATCTCAATGGCAACACCCAGATCTGCTCTGAGTTGCAGCACAACGGCATGAAAATTGCAGAACCAACTGATATTGCTGGGATCCTGGCAGATAGGTTCAGTGCAAACCCCCCCTCCCTCACCCACTAAAGGGCCCATATCTATACAAGAAGAATGCAGAGTCCCTGCAATCACAACTACGCAGGTAAAAGCTGCACAATCTAAAGCCAAAAACACAGTATCTAAGGGACTGGACAACATCCCAAGCTGCGTTTTACACGAACTGGCTCCGCACCTAAGCACCATGTTCAGTCATAGCCTCAAATCACGCTTTGTTCCCACTGAATGGCGCACAGCAACAGTTATCCTACTCCACAAAGGGGGAGCCACCACTGATCCTGGGAACTATAGCCTTATTTGCCTGACGAGCCTGGTCTGTAAGGCCATGGAACGTATCATCATGAAACTCATAAACAAAGACATTGATAACCTCCAAACTCTGGATCCCACCCAGTTTGGGTTTGTGAAAGGCAGATCATGCCTCCTGAACCTGAACAACTTCTTTGAGGCAGTCACCAAAGCCGTAGACGAGGTTAAGCTGGTTCACATAGCCTATCTTGACATCACCAAGGCTTTCGACACCATCCCCCATTCTGGAATTATAGCTAAACTCACTAAACTAGGTATAAATGCCTACGTCACAAAATGGGTTGCCAACTGGCTCACTGACAAAAAACTGTTTTGATGAAATACATGAATTTTCCCCTCTGTCAGGACACCATGGAGTTGATGTATTCAAGTCAAGTGGGTGTGGGTTTATATCCTGCAAAAGAAAATTGCTTATATGTTAACTGTAAGTATATGTTTCAGGAAAAAGAAAATGTTTTGCAGTATTAACAGTCCGCAAATCACTGTTGATCCATCATAATGAACCCATATATGTTTCAGAGAAGTAAAGAGTGCCTGGTATTATTGACAGAAGTAATTCAGAGAAGAGACTTGTTTCAGTTGTATGAATCATATTGAGAAATATTCAATTTGAGGAATGACAGTTCTCCTACAGTGTGCCTTTTGGGAGGAGGTAGAAAAACAGAACACCCAGGGAAAGTGCATACGAATGCATCAAGGGCATGCATATTCTACACTGCATGAGAAATTAATCTCTTCTTCAGAAGAAAAAATGAAACAGTGGTAGCTGTTGTGCCACTGTGATTCTCACAATAAAAACAGTTATGTCATAAAGTACCATATACTATAGAAGTAAGGGCATGGTAACGTCACACAGTAATCATCTCAGTACTAGTCATGGAATACATCATTCATTTTACTGCTTTCTGTAGAAAGACTTTCATAAGCAGTTTTGATTTCTCTATTTGGTTGTTTGCCAACTTGTTTGTTAAGTAGGAAAGTCTGACTAAGCTACATTCCATTTTCAGGAGAGGCCAAGAAAGAAAAGCTCCACAAGATAAAATATAACAGAAACAGTAACTGAATAATGAAATTAATAATATTTTAAAATATTAAGATCAGCACTACTGAGTTCAATAAATAACAAGAGCACACAATCTAGTGTAAACGTGGTTTGGGAATAAACCAATTTGTCCAGGGACATCTTCAGGTGAGGGTCGAGTAGGAATAGTAATAGGAGTTAAGATGGCAGTGGAAGAAAGTTGGTGTGGGGGAAATGTAAGGGTTAAAATGGGAAAGTAGGGAAGTTGGGAGGAAATTAGGTAAGTTAAAGGAGGGGCTTAACTGGTTTTGTGTGAGTGTAACTGGGGAAGGGATCAGAGTTTGGCGTGAACTTGCTACCCGCCATCCCTCTTTTAGGAACATTGAGGATTGTGTGGTTATTTCAAAGGTTTGGTGTTTAGTTGGAGAAAAGGGGCAGGTTTGTCCACTCTGGTGTTGTATTTTTAATTCAATGAGTTGGGAATGAAAGTGAGTGATGAGACGCTTCTTGATAAGTAAAAGTAAGTGAGCGGAGGTGAGGATGTTTAATTCAATGAGTCGGGGAATGAAAGTGAGCAACCAGACACTGCTTGATAAGTAAAAGTAAGTGAGCAGAGGGGAGGACACTGCTTGACAAGTAAAAGTAAGTAAGCGAGGAGATAACACTTTTTATTTGGCTAGGGTGAGTGGGGTTATGCTGCCCCAGTAAATGGTTATATAAATGTTCATGCTGTGATCAATAAATTAAAATGTTCTTTAATAAAGTTACATTTATGGAAGATTAATAAAGGTCGTCAAATCTCATTTGATGAGATGTGCTCATTGAAGGGGACCAGGACAATTTAATTGTTATTTTCTTACATGCACAAATAACTGCAGTATTCTGAGTTTCCAAGAAGTTCAACATTCATTGGTCCATTAATTCGATAGAATTATGTTCATTTTTATGGAAATATTCCTTTATATTTGTTAATGGCAATTTTCCATCTGCTTTGTGTATGCTAAGCTCAATATTTTGTCTGAATGTCATTTACTAATTCATAACATATATGTCTCAAGAGAAAGCACAAACTAAGCACTGAGATACATATTTCATGAAGAGCAAATCATTTAACATATTGGAGAAACTATTTCATAAATGAATATTCACATGCATTCATTTTCATGTCCCTGGACTGACATAAGTGTGTTGGAGAAAGTATTTCAT
The DNA here is from genome assembly GCF_019279795.1 of Protopterus annectens. Taxonomy (NCBI): domain Eukaryota; kingdom Metazoa; phylum Chordata; order Ceratodontiformes; family Protopteridae; genus Protopterus; species Protopterus annectens. The sequence continues at coordinate 726,194,216 of NC_056750.1, forward strand.
AAACAAATAGTCTCCCTGCATTCATCTTCATTTCCCAGGACCAACAAAAAGCTCATTACATCAGTATGGGATTCCATCATGTTTTACTGGATGGGCATTTTTTTTCTTGCTCTGTGTGTTAACACTGCTGAGCCCCATTTGTCTAATTTCCATACCTGTTTTTTGTTGAAATTACAAGATATCATTAACATAATAGGTGTGAAAACAAAACCTTCATTTGTTTTCATTATTTTTTTTAAATCTACTGTATTTTACATCTGTTAATTATTTTCAGAGATCGGCTGAATAACATGCAAATTCATTTCTCTTCTTAAGAACAAATACACAGACAATCCTGTAATTTGAGAAGTCGAGTAAAATGAGAGTTTATTTAATAAAATCATATTGTTGTCAGGTTTCCTGCTTGCATGGATAAGGAAATATCAGTTTGCATTTTCTACTTTATTGTATTAGTGGAATTCATTTTTTTATGTTTATTTGTTTGTCGGGGTTTCTGCAACTAGATTTAGAATAGTGATTTTGCTTTTTCTTTGATCTCAGTAGTAGTCAAACAGGACAGAGTACTGACATAAAAAGATTTTTGCCTTTTCTCTGCAGTTATTACAATTGGGACATTGGCATATTCACATAAGGGGGTTAGAAGCAAAGCAGCTCATGTGGGAGGCCGTTCTTCTACTTACGTCGGGATTTTCAAAGAAAATATACCTTTCCATAAAGTAAAAGTTATGAGTAGTTTTATTTCATTCCTAATGCATTTGTTGGCTTGTGAGTAAATCCCATGACATTGAACTATGGGAGAAGTTCTAATAGTAGGGATTGCCATGGCTATTAGGCATACAGGAAAGCAGAGTTACAGGTGATGGAAAGCTGCATTGGTTGTTAGGTATACATGAATACTATGAGCAGATGTTAGGTGTACATGAAAGAATAGTTATATGTGATAACTTAATTCATTGTTATGTGTACAGGAATGCACAGTTACATGTGATACATTGCTGCATCGCTTGTTAGGTGTACTTAAATAGTATGTGTAGCTGTTAGGTGCACAGGAAAGCATAGTTGCAAGTGAACGCTGCATTGGTTGTTATGTGTACAAGAATACTATGGGTAGTTGATAGGTGTACAGGAAAACATAGTTACAGGTGACTGGTGTACATGAATGTTATGAGTAGCTTTACAGCTTAGCAGGTGTGCATGAAAGTATAGTTATAGCTGATCACTTAATCCTTTGTTATGTGTACAGGAAAGCACAGTTACAGGTGTTCAAGTGCTACACTGGTTGTTAGGTGTATACAAATACTATGAGCACCTGTTAGGTGTACATGAATGAATAGGTAAAGGTGACTGATCACTGCATCAGTTGTTAGGTGTACACAAATACTATGAGCATCTGTTAGGTGTACATGAATGAACAGGTAAAGGTGACTGATCACTGCATCCATTGTTAGCTGTACACAACTACTATGAGCACTTGTTAGGTGTACATGAATGAACAGGTAAAGGAGACTGATCACTGCATCAGTTGTTAGGTGTACATAAATACTGTGAGTAGCTGTTAGCTGTACAGGAAAGCAAAGTTACAGTTGATGAAAAGCAGCATTGTTAAGTGTACATGTATACTAGGAGTATCTTTTAGTTGTAATGGAAAGCATGGTTACAGGAGACCACTGCTTCGTTTATGTGTACAGGAAAGCACAGTTACAGGTGATCAGTCACTGCATTGCTTGTTAGATATACATGGATACTATGCGTAGCTGTTAGGTGAACAGGAAAGCACAGTTACAGGTGGTCCGTCACTGCATTGGTTGTTAGTTGTACATGAATGCAAGTACAGGAAAGCACAGTTACATGTGATCAGTCATTGCATTGGTTGTTAGTTGTACATGAATACTATGAGTAGCTGTTAGGTGTACAGCAAAGGACAGTTACATGTGATCAGTCACTGCATTGGTTGTTAACTGTACATGAATTCTATGAGTAGCTGTTAGGTATACAGGAAAGCACAGTTACAGAAGATCAGTCACCGCATTGGTTGTTAGTGGTACATGAATACAAAGAGTAGCTGTTAGGGTCCTAGCCATAAAGGTACCCTGGCTTTTGCCACCCAAGAAAATTATTTTCCTGTGCCCCTGTCAAGCAGAACCACAGAAGTGAATTTCCTATTACCCATCCAATCATCAAGATTTTTCTTGAAGAGTGCTAATGAGGAGCTTCATTTGATATAGATAGGTAGTTTGTTACAGAGTATGGGAAGTCTCTGGGACAGCATATTATCCCTCCAGCATGTTCTGTTTACTGTGGTGACAAGGTTTAGGTCCCTAGAGCGTGTAGCTCGGAGGGATTGAGATTTCTTTAAGTGAAGCATGTCCAACAGCTCTGGGTTTGACATAGCTTTGTATGTTAGACAGAGATTGCCTCTGAGTAGGCAATATGTGATGGAGTAAAACTGGAGTTTTTTGAGTCGGTGTGCGTAAGGCATCTGTTTGAGGCCATTAATTCTCTTTGTGAGGTATTTTTGCAGCCTTTCCAGTTGTTGTAGATGTCTTGTGAGGTACATACCAAAAGGGGTGTTGTACTCTGTAATGGGTCTAATGAATGATGAGTAGAGGGGAACAATAACCTCATTTTTTTTGGATGAGAAACTTTTTGTGATGAGGTGTGCCACGTAGAAAAATTTCCTGACCACTGTGGTGATGTGATTATCAAAGGAGAGACTACTGTCCACCTGTATCCCAATGTCTCTTATCACACTTTTGGTGTTAAGTAGACTACCACCTATGTGGTAGTTCATAGGTACATAATTTTTACCAAAGGGGATGACAATGCACTTTTTGGCATTGAGCTTCAGACCATGGCTTTGACACCAGGCATCTGTCTCAGTGAGGCCCATTTGTAGGATGTCCACATCGTTAGGAGTTTCTATTATGGCTCCTAGTTTGCAGTCATCTGCAAATTTAGTTAGCCAAAGACCTTTTGTGTTAGCCTGTACTTCAAAGAAGTAGATACCAAACAGGAGAGGACCCTGGACTGAACCCTGTGGTACTCCACTTGTCACTGGTCTGAAGTTTGATTTAGAGTCTGCTACTTTCACAGTGTTAGTTCTGTCAGTAAGCCAGTTGGCAATCCATCTTGTGACATAGGGATTTATACCTAGTTTAGTGAGTTTATCTATAATTCCAGAGTTGGGGGGTGGTGTTGAATGCCTTAGTGAGATCTAGATAGGTTGTGTGAACCACCTTACCCTCATCTATGGCTTTAGTGACTACTTCAAAGAAGTCTATCAGGTTTAGGAGACATGATCTGCCTTTTACAAACCCGAACTGTGTGGGGTTCAGAGTCTTTGTTTATGAGTTCCATGATGATATGCTCCATGGCCTTGCAGTCCAGGCTCATCAGGCTAATGGGGCGGTAGTTCCCGGGGTCTGTTGTGCCCCCCCTTTTTGTGGAGTGGGATAACCATTATGGTGCGCCATTCAATGGGCACAAAGCCTGAGGTGAGGCTATGGTTGAACATGGAACTTAGGTGGCGTGCCAGTTCATTCTGTAGTTCATGTAGAAGGCAGGCTGGGATGTTATCAGGTCCCATGGATGCTGTGTTCTTGGCTTTGGAAAGTGAGGCTTTTATCTGTGCAGCAGTGATTACAGGAACTTTGCATTCTTCCAGTATAAAGATGGGCCCTTTAGGGGGTGAGAGGGCAGTAAAGTTAGCACTGAACCTATCTGCCAGGATGTTGGCAATATCAGTTGGTTCTGTATATTTCGTGTCATTGTGCTGTAACTCAGAGCAGATCAAGTGTTGCCATTGAGATTCTTGACATAGCTATAGAATGCTTTGTGGTTGTCTTTAGAATCTGTTGTGATTTTGTTTTCATAACTAGCTTTGGAGGATTTTATCAGGGATCACAACTTCTTACTGAGGCTGACCAGGAAGTTCCTCCACTCATGGGATTTTACTCTTTTTTGCAACAGTTTCTTTCTTCTGTTGTAGAGTTTTGTGGCAGAAGACCACCAGTTTGGCTTCCTTTTTTTTTGGAGGATAGCATCTTGGTTCTGTTTAGGATAGCACGATCCATGCACTCGTGTAAGTGCTTATAAAGTGCATTTGTGTAGGATTCAGCAGTCCTACCTCTATTGTCCATCTGCATGGGTGTCATGAAGTTTACCACCTCTGTCTTAAGAAGCATGAAATTGACTTTGGAGAAATTTGTTACAGTTGTCTTCCTAATGGGGGGTGGGAGCGGGATATGGATGTCTAGGGTGATTAGCTTGTGGTCCAATCTGACCAACGAGGAGCTGACCTCTATTGTGGAACAACAGTCACCCATGTTGGTGATGACCAGGTCTAGGATATTGCTGCCCCTGGTGGGGGTGTGGATAAGTTGATCCAAGGCATTGGAATTGATGATTTCCAGAAAACTTTCAGCAAAAGAGTTGGTACACGAGTAGATTTCCCAGTTAATGGTAGGGTAGATGAAATCACCCATTATTAAAGTGTTGGGTTGCACCTTAATATTTTCCAGTGTATCAAGAAAAGAGGAGTGGGAATCCTGGGGCATGGTGGTGGTCTGTAGCAAGCTACAATCTGGATTGCGGTTTTGCCCAGAGTTAGTTGAACATGGATAATCTCGGATGCATTATGCTGAGCAACTAGCTTGGAGGTGTGGATATCCTTAATGTATATAGACACACCTCCATCTTTAGTGTTTCGGTCCAGGTTTGGTGGCTGAAAGGTGTGGTATGAATTATAGCCTGGTAATGCAGGGGTGCTCTCTGGAGTTTGAACCAGGTCGCTGTCACTGCACAGATGTTAATGTTCTCCATTTTAAGGAGTGCCTCGAGTGAGTGCATTTTGAGGTTTAGAGTTCTAGCATTGAGTAGCATTACCCTCAGATTTTGCTTGCTTGTACCTGTTAGTGTGGTGAATTTGTCTTTTGAACCTTGCATAAAAAAGGCACTATAAGGGTGGCAAGAGCCTTTGCCAGTATCCGGAATCCCAAGAGCAACAGGTGCAGGCCATCTCTGGCAAAGCAGTGTGGCCTGTCGATCATGTCATCCCAGGCAGACAGATACTGGATTCCCTTAGAATGACACCAGAAGCTTAGCCAATTGTTAAAGTCAATCATTTGTGTACAGGAAAGGTGTACAGTCAGGTGTACAGGAAAGCACAGTTACAGGAGATCAGTCACTGCAATGGTTGTTAGTGGTACATGAATATAATAAGTAGCTGTTAGGTATACAGGACAGCACAGTTACATGTGATCAGTCACTGCATTGGCTGTTAGTTGTACATGAATACTATGAGTAGCTGTTAAGTATACAGGAAAGCACAGTTACATATGATCAATCACTGCATTGGTTGTTAGTGGTACATGAATACAGTGAAAAGCTGTTAGGTGTACAGGAAAGCACAGTTACATGTGATCAGTCTCTGCATTGGTTGTTAGTTGTACATGAATACTACGAGTAGCTGTTAGGTATAAAGGAAAGCACAGTTGCATGTGATCAGTCTCTGTATTGGTTGTGAGTGGTACATGAATACACTGAGTAGCTGTTAGGTATACAGGAACGCAGAGTTACATGTGATCAGTCACTCATTGATTGTTAGTGGTACACAGATACAATGAATAGCTGTAAGGTATATAGAAAAGCACAGTTACATGTGATCAGTCACTGCATTAGTTGCTAGTAGTACATGAATACAATGAGTAGCTGCTAGGTATACAGCAAAGCACAGTTACATGTGATCAGTCACTGCATTGGTTTTTAGTTGTACAAGAATACTATGTATAGCTGCTAGGTGTACAGGAAAGCACAGTTACAGGAGATCAGTCACTGCATTAGTTGTTAGTTGTACATGAATATTATGAGTAGCTGTTAGGTGTACAGCAAAGGACAGTTACATGTGATCAGTCACTGCATTGGTATTTAGTTGTACACAAATACTATGAGTAGCTGCTAGGTGTACAGGAAAGCACAGTTACAGGAGGTCAGTCACTGCATTGGTTGTTAGTTGTACATGTATACTATGAGTAGCTGCTAGGTGTACAGGAAAGCACAGTTACATGTGATCAAACACTCCATTGGTTGTTAGTGGTTCACGGATACAATGAGTAGCTGTTAGGTATACAGGAATGCACAGTTATATGTGATCAGTCACTGCATTGGTTGTTAGTAGTACATGAATACTGTGAGTAGCTGTTAGGTGTACAGGAAAGCACAGTTACATGTGATTGGTCACTGCATTGATTGTTAGTGGTACATGAATACTATGAGTAGCTGTTAGGTGTACAGGAAAGCATAGTTACAGGAGATCAGTCACTGCATTGATTGGTAGTGGTACATGAATACTATGAATAGCTATTAGGTGTACAGGAAAGCACAGTTACAGGAGATCAGTCACTGCATTGTTTGCTAGTGGTACATGAATAAAATGAGTAGCTGTTAGCTATACAGGGAAGCACAGTTACATGTGATCAGTCACTGCAGTGGTTGTTAGTTGTACATGAATACTATGAGTAGCTGTTAGATATACAGGAAAGCACATTTACAGGAGATCAGTCACTGCATTGGTCGTTAGTGGTACATGAATACCATGAGTAGCTGCTAAGTGTACAGGAAAGTACAGTTACAGGAGATCAGTCACTGTATTGGTTGCTAGTTGTACATGAATACTATGAGTAGCTATTAGGTGTACAGGAAAGCACAATTACAGGAGATCAGTGACTGCATTGGTTGTTAGGTGTACATGAATACTATGACTAACTGTTAGGTGTACAGCAAAGGACAGTTACATGTGATCAGTCACTGCATTGGTTTTTAGTTGTACACGAATACTATGAGTAGCAGTTAGGTGTACAGCAAAGGACAGTTACATGTGATCAGTCACTGCATTGGTTTTTAGTTGTACACGAATACTATGAGTAGCTGCTAAATGTACAGGAAAGCACAGTTACAGGAGGTCAGTCACTGCATTGGTTGTTAGTTGTACATGTATACTATGAGTAGCTGTTAGGTGTATAGGAAAGCACAGTTACAGGAGATCAGTCACTGCATTGGTTGTTAGGTGTACATGAATACTATGAGTAGCTTTTAGGTGCACAGGAAAACAAAGTTACATGTTATCAGTCACTGCATTGGTTGTTAGTTGTACATGAATACAATGAGTAGCTGTTAGGTATACAGGAAAGCACAGTTACATGTGATCATTCACTGCAATGGTTGTTAGTTGTAGACATATACTACAAGTAGTTGTTAGGTATACAGGAAAGCACAGTTACATGTGGTCATTCACTGCATTGGTTGTCAGGTGTACATGAATACTATGAGTAGCTGTTAGGTATACAGCAAAGCACAGTTGCATCTGATCAGTCACTGCATTGGTTGTTAGTGGTTCACGGATACAATGAATAGCTGTAAGGTATATAGGAAAGCACAGTTACATGTGATCAGTCACTGCATTAGTTGTTAGTGGTACATGAATACAATGAGTAGCTGTTAGGTATACAGGAATGCACAGTTACATATGATCAGTCACTGCATTGGTTGTTAGTAGTACAGGAATACTGTGAGTAGCTGTTAGGTGTACAGGAAAGCACAGTTACATGTGATCAGTCACTGCATTGATTGTTAGTGGTACATGAATACTATGAGTAGCTGTTAGGTGTACAGGAAAGCATAGTTGCAGGAGATCAGTCACTGCATTGATTGTTAGTGGTACATGAATACTATGAGTAGCTATTAGGTGTACAGGAAAGCACAGTTACAGGAGATCAGTCACTGCATTGGTTGTTAGTTGTACATGAATATCATGAGTAGCTGTTAGTTATACAGGAAAGAAGAGTTACATGTGATCAGTCACTGCATTGATTATTAGTGGTACACAAACACAATGAGTAGCTGTAAGGTATATAGGAAAGCACAGTTACATGTGATCAGTCACTGCATTGTTTGCTAGTGGTACATGAATAAAATGAGTAGCTGTTAGGCATACAGGGAAGTACAGTTACATGTGATCAGTCACTGCAGTGGTTGTTAGTTGTACATGAATACTGTGAGTAGCTGTTAGATATACAGGAAAGCACATTTACAGGAGATCAGTCACTGCATTGGTTGTTAGTGGTACATGAATACCATGAGTAGCTGCTAGGTGTACAGGAAAGCACAGTTACAGGATATCAGTCACTGCATTGGTTGTTAGTTGTACACAAATACAATGAGTAGCTGTTAGGTATTCAGGAAAGCACAATTACAGGAGATCAGTCACTGTATTGGTTGCTAGTTGTACATGAATACTATGAGTAGTTATTAGGTGTACAGGAAAGCACAATTACAGGAGATCAGTCACTGCATTGGTTGTTAGGTGTACATGAATACTATGAGTAGCTGTTAGGTGTACAGCAAAGGACAGTTACATGTGATCAGTAACTGCATTGGTTTTTAGTTGTACATGAATACTATGAGTAGCTGTTAGATGTACAACAAAGGACAGTTACATGTGATCAGTCACTGCATTGGTTTTTAGTTGTACATGAATACTATGAGTAGCTGCTAGGTGTACAAGAATGCACAGTTACAGGAGGTCAGTCACTGCATTGGTTGTTAGTTGTACAGTATACTATGAGTAGCTGTTAGGTGTACAGGAAAGCACAGTTACAGATCAGTCACTGCATTGGTTGTCAGGTGTACATGAATACTATGAGTAGCTGTTAGGTGTACAGGAAAACACAGTTACATGTTATCAGTCACTGCATTGGTTGTTAGTTGTACATGAATACAATGAGTAGCTGTTAGGTATACAGGAAAGCACAGTTACATGTGATCAGTCACTGCAATGGTTGTTAGTTGTAGACAAATACTACAAGTAGCTGTTAGGTATACAGGATAGCACAGTTACATGTGGTCAGTCACTGCATTGGTTGTTAGGTGTACATGAATACTATGAGTAGCTGTTAAGTGTACAGCAAAGCACAGTTACATGTGATCAGTCACTGCATTGATTGTTAGTGGTTCACGGATACAATGAATAGCTGTAAGGTATATAGGAAAGCACAGTTACATGTGATCAGTCACTGCATTAGTTGTTAGTGGTACATGAATACAATGAGTAGCTGTTAGGTATACAGGAATGCACAGTTACATGTGATCAGTCACTGCATTGGTTGTTAGTAGTACAGGAATACTGTGAGTAGCTGTTAGCTGTACAGGAAAGCACAGTTACATGTGATCAGTCACTGCATTGATTGTTAGTGGTACTTGAATACTGTGAGTAGCTGTTAGGTGCATAGGAAAGCATAGTTACAGGAGATCAGTCACTGCATTGATTGTTAGTGGTACATGAATACTATGAGTAGCTATTAGGTGTACAGGAAAGCACAGTTACAGGAGATCAGTCACTGCATTGGTTGTTAGTTGTACATGAATATCATGAGTAGCTGTTAGTTATACAGGAAAGTAGAGTTACATGTGATCAGTCACTGCATTGATTATTAGTGGTACACAAACACAATATGTAGCTGTAAGGTATATAGGAAAGCACAGTTACATGTGATCAGTCACTGCATTGTTTGCTAGTGGTACATGAATAAAATGAGTAGCTGTTAGGTATACAGGGAAGCACAGTTACATGTGATCAGTCACTGCATTGGTTGTTAGTTGTACATGAATACTATGAGTAGCTGTTAGATATACAGGAAAGCACATTTACAGGAGATCAGTCACTGCATTGGTTGTTAGTGGTACACGAATACCATGAGTAGCTGCTAGGTGTACAGGAAAGCACAGTTACCAGAGATCAGTCACTGCATTGGTTGTTAGTTGTACACAAATACAATAATAGCTGTTAGGTATACAGGAAAGCACAGTTACAGGAGATCAGTCACTGCATTGGTTGCTAGTTGTAGATGAATACTATGAGTAGCTGTTAGGTATACAGGAAAGCACAGTTATATGTGATCAGTCACTGCAGTGGTTGTTAGTTGTACATGAATACTATGAGTAGCTATTAGGTGTACAGGAAAGCACAATTACAGGAGATCATTCACTGCATTGGTTGTTAGGTGTACATGAATACTATGAGTAGCTGTTAGGTGTACAGCAAAGGACCGTTACATGTGATCAGTCACTGCATTGGTTTTTAGTTGTGCACGAATACTATGAGTAGCTGCTAGGTGTACAGGAAAGCACAGTTACAGGAGATCAGTCACTGCATTTGTTGTTAGGTGTACATGACTACTATGAGTAGCTGTTAAGTGTACAGGAAAACACAGTTACATGTGATCAGTCACTACATTGATTGTTAGTGGTACATGAATACTATGAGTAGCTGTTAGGTGTACAGGAAAGCACAGTTACAGGAGATCAGTCACTGCATTGATTATTAGTGGTACATGAATACTATGAGTAGCTGTTAGGTGTACAGGAAAGCACAGTTACAGGAGATCAGTCAGTGCATTGATTGTTAGTGGTACATGAATACTATGAGTAGCTGTTAGGTGTACAGGAAAGCACAGTTACAGGATATCAGTCACTGCATTGGTTGTTTGTTGTACACAAATACAATGAGTAGCTGTTAGGTATACAGGAAAGCACAGTTACAGGAGATCAGTCACTGCACTGGTAGCTAGTTGTACATGAATACTATGAGTAACTGTTAGGTGTACAGGAAAGCACAGTTACATGTGATCAGTCACTGCATTGGTTGTTAGTTGTAGATGAATACTATGAGTAGCTGTTAGGTGTACAGGAAAGCACAGTTACAGATCATCAGTCACTGCATTGGTTGTTAGTTGTACACAAATACAATGAGTAGCTGTTAGGTATACAGGAAAGCACAATTACAAGAGATCAGTCACCGCATTGGTTGTTAGTGGTACATGAATATAATGAGTAGCTGTTATGTGTACCGGAAAGCACAGTTACATGTGATCAGTCACTGCATTGGTTGTTAGTTGTGCATGAATACTATGATTAGCTGTTAGGTATACAGGAAAGCACACATGTGATCAGTCACTGCATTGGTTGTTAGTTGTACATGAATATTATGAGTAGCTGTTAGGTGTACAGGAAAGCACAGTTACATGTGATCAGTCACTGTATTGGTTGTTAGTTGTACATGAATACTTTGAGTAGCTATTGGGTGTACAGGAAAGCAAAGTTACATGTTATCAGTCACTGCATTGGTTGTTAGTTGTACATGAATACAATGAGTAGCTGTTAGGTATACAGGAAAGTATAGTTACATGTGATCAGTCACTGCAATGGTTGTTTGTTGTACACAAATACTACAAGTAGCTGTTAGGTATACAGGAAAGCACAGTTACATGTGGTCAGTCACTGCATTGGTTGTTAGTTTTACATGAATACTATGAGTAGCTGTTAGGTGAACAGGAAAATACAGTTACAGGAGATTAGTCACTGCATTGGTTGTTAGTTGTACGTGTATACTATGAGTAGCTGTTAGGTATACAGGAAAGCACAGTTACATGTGATCAGTCACTGCATTGGTTGTTAGTTGTACATGAATACTATGAGTAGCTGTTAGGTGCACAGGAAAGCACAGTTACAGGAGATCAGTCACTGCATTGGTTGTTAGGTGTACATGAATACAAGGAGTAGCTGTTAGGTATACAGGAAAGCACAGTTACATGTGATCAGTCACTGCATTAGTTTTAGTTGTACATGAATACGATGAGTAGCTGTTAGGCATACAGGAAAGCACAGTTACAGGAGTTCAGTCATTGCATTGGTTGTTAGTTGTACACAAATACTATGAGTAGCTGTTAGGTATACAGGAAAGCACAGTTCCAGATCAGTCACTGCATTGATTGTTAGTGGTACATGAATACAATGAGTAGCTGTTCGGTTTACAGGAAAGCACAGTTACATGTGATCTGTCACTGCATTGGTTGTTAGTTGTACACAAATACTATGAGTAGGTGATAGGTGTATAGGATATCGCAGTTACAATAGATCAGTCACTACATTGGTTTATAGTTGTACATGAATACGTTGAGTAGCTGTTTAGGCATACAGGAAAGCACAGTTACAGGAGATCAGTGACTACATTATTTGTTAGTTATACATGAATACGATGAGTAGCTGTTAGATGTGCAGGAATACCAGCAACGGCTGTAAAGTCTTCACGAATACCATTAGTTGCTGTTATTTATATATGCACAGACAACAGTGTTTTCCTTTCTGCAGTTTGCAAAGATGATGAGGAGCCCTCTTGGTTTCTAGGTTTATCTCTAGCTTCAGACTTCCTGGAGGAGAGCTGCCACTACTAAATGAGTTATCTATTTCCTGCACCAATGCAGTGTTCAGTGGAAAGAATAATTATTTCATATTGACTCTTTTGTTTGTTTATTTATTTATTTGCATTTTGATTACCAGGGAAGTCCACTGGGCCAAACTGACCCATTTTCAGTTGAGGCCCAGGGAGAAAAGCTCCAAGATGCATTATACAATTTAGATACAACTGATAGTTAATATTAAAGATAATATTATGTAGAATAGTTACTCATAAATGCATTCAATATTATGCATAGTTAACAAATTCTTTAAGCTTGAAAGTAGGGATCATACAGTTTCATTTGAGGAAAACATATGTGTCAGGTGTGGAAACAGTTTATATACAAACCTTTTAAAAAAATGTAAATAAGCTTTACATACACAAGTCAACAGTAGAATGCTATTTACAATATTTACAAGGTTGGGCTGTATGAGGGTAGCTGTAGGAGTTGTTGAGAGCTTAGAGAGAAGCTACGGAAATTGTTGAGAGCTTAGATAGGCTCATAGGAAGATAACTATGAGAGTTGTAGAGTTTGGGAACCAGAGAGAGAACCCCCTTTGATTAGGCTGGGAGAAGGCAGGTACATTTCCATTTAGTGGACTGGTGTTTGAATAGCTGGGTTTTGAAGTTTTCTGAGTTTGGTATGGTTCTTAGTGTTAAGTGAAGGGAATTCCATTTTTTTGCCTAGTGAGAAAGACAGAAGTTGGCCAGCAGGATCTTTAGGTTTATGTATAGTAATTAAGTTCTGATTTTCAGATCTGAGAGCTCTGTTGGGTGTATAAGGGGGAAGGATGTTAGAACAGGACATTTTGTTGGGTGAAATATGAGTCTATATGCAGTAGTGAGTTGAAGATAGTCTAGGTAGTTTGGGAGTTTAAGCCAATTCAGGGATTGTAGAGTTAGGCAGTTATGGGTGGTATTTTTAGATTTAAATGCAAATTTAGATATTTTGTTGTAGCAGTTTTCTAGTGTAAAGGTGATAGAGGAGGACAGGTTGGTTAGGAGAGGGGCTCCATATAATAAGAAAGGAAGAACATAAGTCGAGGCCAGAGTTTGCCTGGTAGAGTTGGAGAGGAAGTGTTTACTCCTATACAGCATACCTAGCTTTTGGTGGGTTTTCTTAATATTTTCTTGAATATGAATATCAAACTTGAGGTTTTCATCTACAGTAATGCCCATTATTTTGGCAGAAGGGCCACTTCTGTAGGTGAGTTGCTTTGACTATAGACTTTGAAGTTGTTATTTATCATAGAGAGGGTATTTTGTGGGAGGGAATAGTAGAATCTTATTTATTTGTATTGAGAGAGAGGTGGTTTTGGCGCATCCAGTTTTCAGTTGTTGAGAAGGCAGTTTGGGTTTTAGTCAGCAATTCAGAGAGGTTTGAGGCAGAGCAGACTAAGGCTGAACCATCTGTGTATTGAATTACCACTGCACTACCAGGCTATAACTCATACCACACTTTTCGGCCATGTAACCTGGACCAGAACATCAAAGGCGGAGGTGTGTCCATATTCATTAAGGATATCCACACCTCCAGGCTAGTTGCTCAGCATAATGCAGCCGAGGTTATCCAAGTGCAACTAACTCTGGGAAAAACTGCAATCCAAATTGTAGCTTGCTACAGATCATCCACCATGCCCCAGGATTCCCACTCCTCTTTTCTTGATGTACTGGAAAATATTAGGGTTCAACCAAACACCCTAATAATGGGTGATTTCAACTACCCCACCATTAACTGGGAAAACTACTCATGTACCAACTCCTTCACTCAACGCTTTCTGTAATTCATAAACTCTAATGCCCTGGATCAACTTATCCACACCCCCACCAGGGGCAACAATATCCTAGCTCTAGTCATTACCAATATGAGTGACCAGTGGTCCACACCTGAAGTCAACGCCTCATTGGTCCGATCTGACCATAAGCTAATTACCTAGATATCCACATCCTGCCTCCACCCCCCATTAAGGAAACCATGGTAAAAAATTTCTCCAAAGCCAACTTCATGCTTCTTAAGACAGAAGTGGTGAACTTCATGACACCCATGCAGATGGACAATACAGTTACGACCACTGAATCCTACACAATTGCACTTTATAAGCACTTACATGAGTGCATGGATCATGCTATCCCAAACCGAGCCAAGATGCTATCCTCCAAAAAAGGAAAACAATCTGGTGGTCCCCTGCCACAAACAAACTGTACAACAAAAGGAAGAAACTCTTGCAAAAGTGAGTAAAATCCCACGAGTGGAGGAGCTCCCTGGTTAGCCTCAGTAAGAAGCTGTGATACCTGATAAAATCCTCCAAGGCTAGTTATGAAAAAAAATTGCCACTGATTCTAAAGACAACCACAAAGCATTCTATAGCTATATCAAGAATCTCAATGGCAACACTCAGATCTGCTCTGAGTTACAGCACAATGGCACTAAATATACAGACACAACTGATATTGCCAACATCCTGGCAGATAGGTTCAGTGCTAACTTTACCCCCCTCTCACCCCCTAAAGAGCCCATCTCTATACCGGAAGAATGCAAAGTTCCTGTAATCACGGTTGCACAGGTAAAAACCACACTCTCCAAAGCCAAGAACACAGCATCCATGGGACCAGACAACATCCCAGGCTGCATTCTACATGAACTACAGAACGAACTGGCACCCCACCTAAGTACCATATTCAATCATAGCCTCACCTCAGGCTTTCCACCTGCTGAATGATGCACAGCAACGGTTATCCCACTCCACAAGGGGGGAGCCACCATGGACCCCGGGAACTACCGCCCCATTAGCCTGATGAGCCTGTTCTGTAAAGGCCATGGAACGTATCATCATGGAACTTAAAAACAAAGACATTGGTAATCTCCAAACTCTGGATCCCACCCAGTTCGGGTTTGTAAAAGGCAGATTATGTCTCCTAAACCTGACAGACTTCTTTGAAGCAGTCACCAAAGCCGTAGACAAGGGTAAGGTGGTTCACACAGCCTATCTAGATCTTGCTAAGGCTTTCAACACCAACCCCCACTCTGGAATTATAGATAAACTCACTAAACTAGGTATAAATCCCTATGTCACAAGATGGTTTGCCAACTGGCTCACTGACAGAACCCACACTGTGAAAGTAGCAGACTCCAAATCTGACTTCAGACTAGTGACAAGTGGAGTACCACAGGGTTCAGTCCTGGGTCTTCTCATGTTTGGTATCTACTTCTCTGAAGTACAGGCTAATACAGAAGGTCTTTGGCTAATGAAGTTCACAGATGACTGCAAACTAGGAGCCATAATCAAAACTCCTAACGATGTGGACATCCTACAAAAGGGCCTCACTGAGACAGATGCCTGGTGTCAACGCTATGGTCTCAAGCTCAATGCCAAAAAGTGCATTGTCATCCCCTTTGGTAAAAACTCTGTACCCATGAACTACAACATAGGCAGTAGTATACTTTACACCAAAAGTGTGATAAGAGACCTTGGGACACAGGTGGACAGTAGTCTCTCCTTTGATAATCACATCGGCACAGTAGTCAGGAAATCCTTCTGTGTGGCACACCTCATCACGAAAGGTTTCTCATCCAGAAAAAAAAAGAGGTCATTGTTCCCCTCTACTCTTCACTCATTAGACCCATTATAATGCCCCTTTTTGTATGTATCTCACAAGACATCTACAACTGGAAAGGCCGCAGAAATACCTCACAAAGGGGATTACCGGCCTCAAACAGATGCCCTACGCAGACCGTCTCAAAAAACTCCAGCTTTACTCCGTCGCATATCGCCTACTCAGAGGTGATCTCTGCCTAACATACAAAGCTATGTCAAACCCAGAGCTGTTGGACATGCTCCACTTAAAGAAATAACAATCCCTCTGAGCTACACACTCTAGGGACCTAAACCTTGTCACCACAATAAACAGAACATGCCGGAGGGATAGATTCCTGTCCCAGAGACTTCCCATACTCTGGAATAAACTACCTATCTATATCAAACAAAGCTCCTCATTAGCACTCTTCAAGAAACATCTTGATGATTGGATGGAATCACCTCTGTGGCTCTGCTCGACAGTGGCAGACGAAAATAATTTTTTTGGGTGGCAAAAGCCAGGGTACCTTTTTGGCTGGGCTTGTATAGGCCCCAGGGCCGATAACCTAGTACCTACCTATGAACCTATGAATGATTTTAGCATCAGGAATAGCAGTGTGAAAGTTATTGATGAAGATGTTAAAAAGCATTGGCCCAAGGATGGATACCTGTGGTATGCCAGCTGGGGTAGGTAGGAAGGAAGAGATGGAGTTCTTCCATTTGACTGCCTGTGATCTGTCTGATAGATAGTTGGAGAACCAGGATAAATCATTATTTGAGAGATTAAGGTTTGAGAGATGACAGAGAAGGTGCTTGTAGGAAACAGTATCAAAGGCTTCAGATAGATCGAGTAAAAACTAAGTGTCCTGAATCTCGGGCTTGATTGAAATTTTCTAGGAAAGAGATTTGAGTGGTTATTGTGCTATGACCTGGACGGAAGCCATGCTGGGTAGGAGTGAGAAGATTGTTTTGGGTCAGGGAAGGTATAAGTTTGAGGTGCATTTTTCTAGGATTTTAGAGATTGGTGAGAGCAAACCAATGGGGCAAAAGTTTGAGATGCTAGTACTTTTGCCTCGTTTATGAAGAGGAAGAATATAAGCTGAGCACCAGTGTGACAACCATCCCATGGCCCAGCAATAAAGGAGTTTCAGTCCTCACCACTAACACCAGAGAGGTCATCTTCTAGTAGAGGAAAAGATAAGTAATACACACAGTAAAGTACAATTTCCCTTAAGTGCACACAGAGATCATAGTCAGTCTGGGGTGGTTGCTCCTTTGCTCACCAGGTCCCCAATAAGACTTCCCACTGGCACAGCTATAGGGTCCAGGTCTCAGCCTAGCTGGGCAAGCTAAAACCTCCAGTACCCTCTCTGTCCAATCAGTGTTTCGTGTCCCTGCCAAGTAGTTGACACAACACACAGACACTTTGAGATAAGTATTTATACAACTTCACAGACACTCCTGGGAAAGGCTGACACAGATTCTCCAGCTGTGCCCCTTTACCCAGACTATACTGTAGTAATTACTGCTACCACCAAGCTAATAATATCAGCTACTAAAAGGCCCTTAAAAGGGTGTCCAATTATTACTGTGCATATTATAATCCAAGGGTAGTATGACTAACAGTCAAGGCTTACTTTAGAGTGGCCTATTACAATAACCTCTATAAATATGCAATGTACTCTAGAGCTTATCTCTACACAAACCAGCCACTGGTAGAAGGTTTTAAAAATATTTAATAATAAATAATTACAACAGAAGACAAAACTACTACACCACAGAGATATCTAAGAGTTTAGATATCACACGGAAACTTAAAATAATATAGTAGGACAGGTCTGATTTCAAAGAAAAATACCTAATTAATATTTACTAGCTTTAACTATTCCTACAAGAAATCACAGTGTTAAAACTTACATGTGAGCATAAGGCAGAGTGCTGAGTTAGATGTCCAAAGTCAAAATGCTCTCTAGTCTCTTGTGAGAAATAGTTTTTAAACATTACTAACAAACATGTCTCTAAGGCCCTCCCAAATTACATCATTTTTGACACTTAGGTTTTCCCAGTATACATATTGCATCATCTTAACACCTGGTTTGAGTTCTCAGGCCACAAACTGCATTATTTAGCAATCTAACACCTGCTCAGAAACTTACAACAATACAAAGCATTTCACATATACACTCTAGCAGAAACTAGAGCAATAAAGCACATTCCATATCTAAATTCTGGTCATAAACTTTAGCCTTAAAACAATGGGCATAGCACCTTCATCCAGACACAATTGAGCCGAATTCTAACATGAAAGGGTCACAACATGCTTCACTGGGCCAGTAGAGCTCAATGTTGTCACATATTTTGCAGTTCCACATTTCACAGTGTTTTTTTACACTCAAGAAAACACGCCTGTATTTTACATTTATTTACAAATGCCAGAATTATATATCAAACTCTATTTGACTAGGCTAGCAGCCTTCGTCCATCTCTCCCCAATCGTCACAGCCAGAGTTTAGGGACGTATAATTCTTTTATGGATCATTTAATAATGATGTTGATTGGGAGAGCAATGCCATCAGCAGCACATTTTAGGACAGAAGAGGGAATACTGTCGGGAGCGTTAGAGCAAGGTTTAAGTTTGGACAAAAGTTTTTTTATAAAGGTATTGGAGATGGGTTTGAGTTCAAACAGATGAGGTGAGTTAGAAGGGGGAGAGTGTAGAGCAGTTGGGTTATTATTGGGAAATGTCTTGGTGAGGATAGTAGTAGTTTCTATGAAAAATTTGTTAAATTCAGAGCCTAGTTCGAGGTCAGATTTACTTGGGTCAGGACAGGGATTATTCTTGGAGCCTGGATTGAGGAGTGAATTTATTGAATTCCAGAATTTTTGTTTTTTTTATTGTTATTGGACTGAAGTTTGATATAGTAGGATTTTTTGTCTTTGGTGATTAGTCATTTTGCATGGTTGCGGAGCTGTTTATATTGGAGCAAGGTATTGGCCAGTTTATTGTTTTGGTAAAGCTTCCATAGTTTGTCTTTGTGGTGTATAATCTGTTTTGTCTCTTTGGGTAGCCAAGGAGCAGTTTTAGATTTTATCCTTTTGTTTCTTAGTGGGGCTAGTGAGTTTAAAGTATCAAGGAAGACAGAGTTGAAGTATTCTATAGCCTTGTCAAGAGGAAGGATGCTTAGAATTTGCCAGTTCATTTGTTTAAAAGTATTTGAGAAAGTAGTTGGGTTGAAGTTACTGAGGTTACGTGTTTGATGCTGGTGTGGGGAGGAACTAGTTGAGCGATGCATAAAGGCTGGGAGGTGGTCGCTAAAGGTATCAGAAATTGTGCCAGAATTGGTTAGTTTATTTGCATCTGAGGCTAGGATCCAGTCTGTAGTGGATCTGGGAGAGTATATTTTGTTAGGTCGAGTGATGGAGAGGGTTATTTGAGTGAAGTTATAGAGGTTAATGGATAGGAAGGGAGAGGTGCAATTGATTTTATTCCAGTCAATATTCACATCACCAAGGATATAAGTTTCATAGTTAATTTCCATAGAGGCCCATAGGAGAATATTTTCGAATGTAGAGGTATTGTTACCAGATGAGATATGTAGGGCAGTGATACAGATATTTTTATGTTTATTTAGTTTTAGAATTCCAGCAGTTCAGTGTTCTGGAATTGAGGAATTGGAATTTGGAGGGGAATTAAGGTAAGAAGGTTGGAGTAGACTAGGGCAGTGCCGCCACCTTTTTTATTTAGTCGGTCATTTCTGAGACAATGAAATCCTGAGGGCAGAATCTCAGAGTTGGAGATAAAGGGCTTAAAGCAGGTTTCAGAGATGGCTAAGATATCTGGTTGGTTATGGCTTAACCAAGCTTAAAATTGGTGTACTTTGATGTTTAGACTTTGTGCATTAATTGTAAAAATCTTTAGGGTGTTGAGATAGGAGGGAGAGGGTAAGAGATAAGTGTTGTTAATAAAGGATGTAGGACCAGGGTTAGGATGGATATCACCAGCTTGGACTATGTTGTTGAAGGAGATATCATAGGTTCATAGGTTGGTACTAGGCTATCAGCCCTAGGGCCTATGCAAACCTAGCCATAACAATTCCCTGGATATTTCTTCCCACAATATTTACTTCTCTGGGCCCCTGTCTAGCATCCAATCATCAAGGTTTCCTTTTGAATAGGGTCAATGAGGCACTCTGCTTGACATGTATGGGCAGTCTATTCCAGAGTATGGGGAATCTCTGGGTCAGGAACCTATCCCTCCAGCATGTTTTGTTCATTGTAATGACAAGGTTTAGATCCCTGGAGCATGTGGCTCTGAGGGATTGGGATTTCTTTAAGTGGGGCATGTCCAACAGCTCAGGGTTTGACATGGCCTTGTATGTTAAGCAGAGATCACCTCTGAGTAGACAATATGCCACAGAGTATAGCTGGAGTTTTTTTTAGATGGTCAGCATATGGCATCTGCTTTAGGCCTGTGATTCTTTTAGTGAGGTATTTCTGTGGCCTTTCTAGCTGTTGCATATGTAGTGTGAGGTATATACCAAATGGGGCATTATACTCTATAATGGGTCTAATGAGGGATGAGTACAGTGGGACAATGACCTCCTTTTTTCTGGATGAAAAGCCCTTAGTGATGATGTGTGCCACATAGAAGGATTTCCTGACTGTTATGGCAATGTGATTATCGAAAGTGAGACCACTGTCCACCTGTATCCCTAAGTCTCTCATCACACTTTCGATGTTTAGCATCTTGCCACCTATGTGGTAATTCATGGGTACATGTTTTTTTCCAAAGGGGATAACTATACATTTCTTGGCATTAAGCTTGAGCCCATGGCTCTGGCACCATGCATCTGTAAGGCCTTTTTGTAGAATATCCACATCATTTAGGGATTCAATAATAGCTCCCCATTTGCAGTCATCTGCAAACTTTGTTAGCCTGAGTCCCTTAGTGTTGGCCTGTACTTCGGAGAAGTAGATGCCAAACGAGAGTGGTCCTAGGACTGAATCCTGAGGTACTCCACTTGTCACTTGTCTGGAGCTGGATTTGGAGTCGGCTACTTTTACAGTCTGGGTTCTGTCAGTAAGCCAGTTGGCAACCCATCAAGTGATGTAGGGATTTATGCCCAGCTTAGTAAGTTTATCTATGATTCCAGAGAGGGGGATGGTGTCTAATACCTTGGCGAGGTCCAGATAAGCTGTGTGGACCACCTTACCCTTGTCCACAGCTCTGGAGACTGATTCAAAGAAGTCAGTCAGATTCAGGAGACAAGATCGGCCCTTCACAAACCCAAACTGGGAGGGGTCCAGTGTTTGAAGGTTGCCAATGTCTTTGTTTATAAGTTCCATGATAATGCGTTCCATGGCCTTGCAGATCAGGCTTGCCAGACTGATGGGACGGTAGTTCCCGGGATCCAAGGTGGATCATCCCTTGTGGAGCGGGATAACTGTAGTTGTGCGCCACTCAGTGGGCATGAAGCCTGAGGTGAAGCTATGATTAAACATGACACTTAGGTGAGGTGCCAGTTCATTTTGTAGTTCATGTAGTACACAGCCTGGGATGTCATATGGTCCCATGCATGCTGTATTCTTAGCTTTGGAGAGTGCAGTTTCTACCTGTGTGGCCATGATTATCGGAATTTGGCAATCTTTTGGCATTGAGATGGGCCCTTTAGGGGGTGAGAGGGGGTGAAGTTGGCACTAAATCAATCTGCCAGGATATTGGCAGTATCCTTGGGATCAGTATATTTAATGCCATTCTGTTGTAGCTCAGAGCAGATCTGAGCATTGCCATTTAGATTCTTGACATAACTATAGAATGCCTTGTGGTTGTCTTTGGAATCTTTGGCAATTTTACGTAACTAGCTTTTGAGGATTTTATGAGGGATCTCAGCTTCTCACTGAGGCTAGTGAGGGAGTTTTTTTACATCCTGGGATTTTCTTCTTTTCTGCAACAGTTTCTTCCTTCTGTTGTATAGTTTGTTTATAGCAGGGGACCACCAGATTGACTTCCTTTTTTTGGAGAAGAGCATCTTGGTTCTATTTGGGATGGCACAATTCATGCATGAGTGGATGTGTTCGTACAGTGCCTTAGTGTAGGATTCTGCAGTCAAACTTCCGGATGCCATCTGCGTGGGTGTTGTGAAGTTTGTCACTTCTGACTTCAGTAGCATGAAGTTGGCTTTGGAGAAGTTTTTTAAGGAGGTGGGGGTGGGATGTGGATGTCAAAGGTGATTTGCTTATGGTCAGACCTGACCAATGAAGGGGTGACCACTGGTGTGGAGCATCTATCTCCCATGTTGGTAATGACTAGGTCTAGGATATTGGCTCCCCTGGTGGGACAATGGATTAGTTGATCCAAGGCGTTGGAATTTATGAATTCCAAGAACCGTTGGGAAAAGGAGTTGGTACCCGAGTAGTTTTCCCAATTAATGGCAGGGTAGTTGAAATCACCCAGTATTAGGGTGTTTGGTTGTATCTTAATATTTTCCAGTATGTTTAGAAAGGTGCAGTGGGAATCTTGGTGCATGGTCGGGGATCTGTAGCAAGCTACAATTTGGATTGCAGTCTTACCTAGTGTTAGTTGCACCTGGAGAACTTCAGATGCATTGTGTTGGGCAAATAGCCTGGAGGTGTGAATATCCTTGGTGAATATGGACACTCATCCACCTTTAGTGTTTCGGTCTTGGTTTTGTGGCCGAAAAGTGTGGTAAGAATTGTAGCCTGGTATTGCAGGAGTGCTCTCTGGAGCCTTGAACCAAGTCCCAGTTACTGCACAGATATCGATGTTCTCCATTTTTAGGAGTGCCTCGAGAGAGTACATTTTGAGGTTTAGACTTCTAGCATTGAGTAGCATTACCTTCAGATTCTGCATGCTTGTATCTGGTACGGTGGTGGTTTAACCTTTGAACCTTGCCCAAAAAAGGCACTATAGGGGTGGCAAGAGCTTTAGCCAGTAACCTGAATCCCAGGGGTGACAGGTGCAGACCATTCTGGCAAAGCATCATGGTTTGTCGATCATGTCTTTCCAGGCAAACAAATACTGGATCCCCTTTAAATGACACCAGAAGCTTAGCCAATTGTTGAAGTCAATCATTTTGTCCTTATACTGTGGTATCATTCTGGGCAAAGGCAGGATGCTACTCAGGGCTAGGGTCATTCCTGCCTGGGTCACATAATCCAAGAGGTCTTTGTCTCTTTTCATGTAGTTCAGGGAGGTACGTTTCAAGTCATTCACTCCAGCATGGACAATGACAGAGTCGTATTTGCATTTGTTGTGGAGTGACTTGAGTGCATGCGTTATGTGCTGGATCCTGGCACCTGACAGGCAGCTGACTGTAATTTTCTCCTTGTTCAGCCTAGTGAGTGGGACATCAGTGTGCTTGACTATAGAGTCACCTATAACTAAAGTGTTGGGTACATTGTCTTGCCTTAGGGGCTGTTGCTGGGTGGCACACTGGTATTGTGAGCTATGTGTCACTTTGGTTGTGACTGGTATTTGTTTGCGTTTCGGCTTCAGAGGTCCTTGTTGCTTGGGCAGGTTAATGTTAACGGCCTCCGCATATGTGGGTTTAGTGTTGCTATGTGTGGGTGTTGATGGTGTGGGTTTTGAAGGGCCATGAGTTGCTATAGGTGTAATGCAGGTGTTAACCTTCTCCTCTTGACTGTCTAGCACAATCTTGTCTGGAGAGCGCTTAGCGTCCAGTTTGGCTATGTAAGTGCATCTCTCGCAGGTTGTAGTGTTGGGTTGTAGGAGGAGAGTATTGTCTGTGTACATGAGGCAGTTGCCGCACTGCCCCAGTATGCCCAGATTCACCAGGTGGACAGGAGAAATCACTGGAAGCTGACCCTTGGACATGCCTGTTTAGTTGCTTTTTTGTAAAGTTTAAGAGCTGTTTTCTCTTACCTTTGCAAGGTACTCTGCAATTATAGGCTGTTTAGTGCTTATGATTAATTTCTCCTTATTGACAATGAGAGCTGAGTGCTTGAATCAGGTTCATATCCTTTAGCCATATTGGTCTGTCAGGCATGAATTTTGGTAGATTGCAGATTGGAGCAGGTGACAGTGTTTTGACTTTAGAGGACAAGAGTTTAGGGTGAAATAGGTGCAGAGGGTTGGGCTGAATGAGAGAAGAGGAGATCGAGTGGAAATGGGAGTAAGAGTGAGGGAGAAGGTGGGTTTCTATGGTAGTTGTCTTTGTAGGTGGTATTGGACAAGCATAGGTGGAATACGAGGTAGCATAGTATAAGGGAAGTAGGAACATAAAGAGGAGGCTGGAGGACTGGAGGGTGTGATAACTTGAGGAGAGCATGTTAGAGCAAAGAGAAAGTGGTATGAGTGGTTAGGAAAATAGAGAAGGCCATGAAAAAGAAAGGGTTTGAAAAGTGATGTAGGTATTCCAAAGATTTAAGGAAAGAGGAGGGGACTATAATTATTGGGTGGAGTACAGATTACAACGTTTAAGAAGGATGGCTATAGGTAGGAGGAGTAATGAGGGGGGAGCTAGAATTGGGTAATGAGGCTGAGAGGGTGGGGTATAGTATCAGCAAAGAGCAGTTTAAAGTTGAAGTCTGATGAAGCATTCCAAGCAACGTGAAAGCTTTTTTACTTTATCAATAACTTGTTTGTTCCTCATTTATCAAAGAGCAGTTTAAAGGCTGTAGTTGGAAGGTATGAGCGAAATATTTCCAGCCTGAAAATGAAGGCTGCCTTTACAGAGGGTTGTTTAGTAGGGGAGAGAAGATATTTACAGTCTAAGGAAATTAACTCACAACCGTTTGTGAAAAAATAAAACTTGTTGGGATTATAAAGAATATCTAGGATTTATATTGTTAGATGCTGCCACATAATGGTAGAAGGAGATAGCAAACAGCAGGGATAGTTGGACCAGTCTTGGGTTTAAATATATTCTAGGGTAGTAATAACAGGCGGGGAGAGGGCAAACGGTCTGTTGTAGGCTGCTAGAACACGCACATGGGAGGACAGACTAACTCTATAGATAGTACATCAGGTCTACATTTAATTAGTGTTAAGCAACATACATTTACACAGTCTTGTTGGGGGGTCTTCTCAGTAGTATTTGTCTAAGTACCAGGCAAGTTGGCCAATTCAGGGTGTCTTCAGGTGATGGCCGGAGGTATGCCTTGTGCTTTTAAAGTAGGGAGGGAGCACCTGGGATGGAATTACTGTACAGGAGAGGGAGACAACACTGAGTTAGTTAATGTTGCAGATGTAGAGGGGAAAGATAGCAGGTAAGGGATGTTTAGAGAAGAAGGGAGGGTGTAACAAAGCACAGTAGTAGAGAGACGCTATGGTTAGATGAGGCCGGAGCAAGTATGTAGAGGAAGATTAGGTTTAGGGGATTAACAATGGAAAGCAGCAGACATTATGCTATGAACAATGCAAGTTAGGCAATATCGGCTGCATTAAATAGAACAAAACATTCATTCAGCAGTTCAGCATGCCATCAGTGACCCTAGTCCGTTTGAGAGGACAGGGTTATACAGCAGTAGAGCCAAATATAAGCAGCAGAAAGCAAGGAGTAAATGATAAAGTAATACTATCAAATCTCTAAACAATGCAATATATAGTGCTCAACAGACTAACACAGTAAACTACGATATGTTCATGCTGTGCAATAACTTGTGCTGAACGGTTTTCAAAACAGTTTTCAGAACAATATAATAGCCGTGTGATGCCCTTATAGAGACAAACGGAAAAGATAAATAGCTGCTAAGCCAGTAATTAAGCTAAAGGCTCTAGTAGAACCATTGATCCACCTTAAAAGAGAAATAAAGGCCTTCAACGATATACTTTCATTGGCGTCCTTTTAACAGGACATATGGGGAGCAGACTAGGCCAGCAAAGTGCAACAGTCAAGCCCTTTATACTCAGACTAAAGTAATGCAGCGGGCGACATCATAAAAAGAGACCCACTCGTCCCAAAAGCAGCTTACAGCTGCTAAGCCGGTAATTAACCTAAGCAAAGGGCAAATGACACAGTACAAAGCAAGCCGTCAAACAGTACAGTATATAGGGCAAAACAGTCCCCAAAACCATGTAGAAGCTGTGCAGGGCCCTTATAGTTACAAATGGAAAGAAAAATGGCTGCTAAACCTGATTTTAAATGGAAGGCTAGAAGGGAGATTGTTATTCCACCTTAAGAGGCTATCCGGCATTCAGCGATGCACTTTGGTTGGCGCCCTTTTAACAGCACATCATTACACCAGGTTTCTGGTCGTGACAAGCCAGCAGTATTCAGTCAAGCCCCTTGTACCCATACTGAATTAATGCAGCATTAGTCAGTGTAGAAAAGAGCCCCACTCGTCCCACAAACAGCTTGCAGAGGTCAAAAACACATGTAGGTCACAGATAAATGAAGCCATCAGCACGAGGCCAACAATAACCTTACAACACAGTTATAAACATTGCATTGGAGTGATAGCCATCAGCACAAGGCCATCTATAACCTTAAAACACAGTCACAAGTAAAACCGTGAAGTTTAGTACAATAGTTGCTTAGAGGCTTGTAAATGATAGATAGATATGCTGAAAAGACCAACTGGGAGGTGAAAACAAGTAGCCTAAACCACCGGACTAGCACAGGATTTAAAAATGGCACCACAGTCCTTGGGAGACTTAAGTAAACTCTAGGAGGAAACTAGCTACGGGGGAGGGGATAGGTGGAGGGAAGATGGTTGGACTAGAGGGGTAGAAGGTAGAAGGGACTAAAGAGGTGGAAAGTTGGTAGGAAGAAAAGTTCCAGGAGGGGGGGGAGGCTTAATAGAGGTGAGTATGGCAGAAAAAGTATCAGCAAAGAGCAGTTTAAAGGCTGTAGTTGGAAGGTATGAGCTAAATATTTCCAGCCAGAAAATGAAGGCTGCCTTTACAGAGGGTGGTTTAGCAGTAGGCGTGAAGGAAGGTGGCAACCCTATTTAGCAGGGGGGGAGAAGATATTTACAGTCTAAGGATATTAACTCACAACCGTTTGTTTTAAAATAAAACTTGTTGGGATTATAAGGAATATCTAGGATTTATACATTTTTCATCTTTTCAATCTTTTTAATATTCTCTACAAGCCCTCACTATATCCTCAGCAAAATGGTGATGTTCTTTTCCAGAAATCTATGCCATCTTTGTCTGTCTCACTTCTGCCTGTTGCTTGACTGGCATCACATCCAACCCCCACCATTTTCCTTGTAGGTATTAAGCTCATCTTTTTCTTTCTCAGTTTGATTAAAGTCCCCAGTCATTCATATGAAACACCGTCCTCAAGTCATGGCTCCAGTTGTAGTGCCCGTGTCACTAGTCTGAGTATGGTTTACTTATTAATTTTAAGTAATATCATAATAGTCATATTTTGTGGTTTGCTTTATTTGTGTGTTTGTGTTGGTTTATTTGGTTTGTTTTGGTGTGTTTTGGTTTGTTTGGTATTTCTTTGTTTACTTGATTTTTCAAGGTTGACCATATTGAGAACATATAGATAAGCGAATCCCTCTACCACAGTAAGGTCATAATCCTGTTCAGGGACATTTTATCTCACTAAATGGCTCAAGCAATTGAGTTAATCTGATACCATCTAGCATTCTGCCTTTTACATTCTTTTTGAAATGTAAATGAATTTATATTGATATTCTTTTACCATTAATGCATTAATGGTAGGATGCATACTGTGCGACAGACAAATAAATGAAAATTTAAGAGCAGAAGCCAATGTAGTTCCAAAAGCAGAAAATATCAAAGAGAATAGATTACCGTAGTGTTGACACGTGCAGAAAAGCAGAAGGCAATCAGGTGAAGAAAATTTGGGACAGACACGAAGACCAAGAGGAAGCAAGGGCATCCAGGAACGAGATGGATAGTTTGGGTGAGAGAAGACCTGTGACATTCAGGCTTGAGTGTCGGTGAAGGTAGGAGAGTAGCATTGAACAGAAAGAGATGGCAGCAGTTGACATGCCATTGTGACCCCACATAGAAAATGGAAAAAAGGGGGAGATGATGATGATGATGATTAATGGTATTTTCTTTAGCACAAAACGTAATTATTATAGATGTACTTTTATTTATATACTATTGATACAATCAGTGTGTAATACAAATTATACTAGTGACATTTTTCATTAATTACTGGTGTATATTTATCAATTATTTCTAGTTAATGTCTAGTGTGCATGTCATCTTCATCTAATTTTCATCATGTATCATTATCAATTAAATTGCTACCAGCTTTATTCTACTTGTTTTCATTATTTATATCGCTATTGGAGAATTTTTACTGTTTTGTTTGACATTCATTATCATATTGTCATCATATTCAGTGCCATTCTTCTTAAACCTTCTTCATAGGTTCATAGGTTGGTACTAGGCTATCAGCCCTTGGGCCTATACAAGCCTAGCCATAACAATTCCCTAGCTATTTCTTCCCACACCATTTACTTCCCTGGACCCCTGTCTAGCAGGGCAACTGATGTCATCCCTGGGGTGAATTTCCATTCTCCCAACCAATCGTCAAGGTTCCTTTTGAAGAGAGCCAAAGAGGCACTCTGCTTGTTTACTATAACATTGTTTGCTGTAATATTTTTGGATGTTATTCGTCACCAAGCACTTATTAAGCATTGGTTATCTTCCCATTTTGCTGCTGTATTATTTATACTAATATAGCCTCACTATATTTTGTTTTTCTTTGTTAATACATTTCCACTACTGGGTAAAACGGTATAGTAACTGTCCCACTAGTCAAGCCAACCAGTCTCAGGCCTCCATCCCTCTGTGACACAGAGCTGGCAAAAGACACTCTCCAGATAGTGCCAGTGATTCAACAGGTGGCACTCTCACCTTTAATGTTGGAAGATACTGGTTAGTACAATGGCTAAAGTATTTGCCTCCCATGCGCAAGACACAAGGTTTGATCCAGACCTCCGGCCAGTGCCTGTTTGGAGTTTGCATGTTTTCCCTATGCTTCTGTGGGGTTCTTCAGACTTCTGAAAAACATGCTGTTTCCATCTCAAACTCATCCATAAACCAAAGATCTGGAAATTGACAGAAGAGAAAGGACAGCAAATTACTCAAGGCTGTGGTACCCAAGACAAGAAGAAGAGGAGGAAATAGGTCTAGTTGAAGAAGAATTACAGCACTCCAAAAACAGCATGTGTGAGGACTACAGAACAGATATGTAGCTGAGCTAGCTATAGAAATAAGGTACATAAGGAACGCTGAAGGTAGAAGTCCAAAAAGTCATGAAAAGAAAGGAGGAGTGCAGGACAAAGTGGGACATAGAAAGGACCGACTAGGCTAGGAAGGAATGCTGTCTGGCCAACAAAGAAGCCAAGAATGGAGTTCTACCAGCTTCTAGAAAGTGACTTAGTAGGTAGCGTTAGGAAACTATCAGGTTGCAAGACAACACAGAAAGATAAAGTCAGACATCCTTCAGCTCACCAGGCCCACAGAAAATCAAAGGTACATGGAAGGAGTACTAAGAATAAAAAAAAACAGAAGCTGTACTGCTCCAGACACAGCCTATGATGACAGAAGAGGAGGAGCCCACCAAGGAAAGCAGCAAGCTCAGATGAGTTTTCATTTACACCAGACAACCACACCTTAAGATTGGTCAAGATAAGCTACCCCATGTCCAGCTGATCATAGAAAAACATTCTTGTGGAAACAGGTGTAAGTGTAGGACTGCCATACACATGGTCCTGAGTTCGAATACAGCATATTCTATATAGTATTACCCATTGTAGTGACCTAAATATGGCTTGCCACTTGAAAAGGATGTGCTGGAGGGTCAGATTTGTCTCCCAGCGACTGCTGCATCTTTGGAATAGGCTGCCAATTCATGTGAAGCAGAGCACCTCTATGACACTGTTCAAAAGGAACCTGGATGAGTGGATGGGGCACTGTAAATTCTTATCGGGGATAGTGCCCACAACACTCCTGGACATGGGCAGTCATTAATAAGTACAGTCCTGGGTATTGACTGAAGTATCTATGGTATTACATTGGGATGAAACGTCTAGGTTTGAAATGACCTCAGAGTCAATAACCTAGTAACCTCCTATGATCCTATGATGATAATAAAAGATCATTAGGCTGTGGGTTCTATTCTCATAACAGGTACAGGTGCTTGGAGTAATTTTCACTATTGACACTGCAGTGCAGTTTAATGTGGGTGTTGCACTCCTCAGTATGATATTCAGATGCAAAATTAAATCAAGATCCCATTTTCTTGAGTCAACAGTAGCTCAGATGTAAGTAAAATATTCCCAAAGCACTTATCAAAAACAAACAAAAAAAAGCAAAGACATTTCTGGTTGAAATTCCCCCTACACAGTATGAATACCATCTCAAGTCTCCCATGAAAGGAGGACACAGGTCTAGTGGGGCCGTTCACAAGATTCATTTTCACAGATCTGATTGGTACAATATCACCAGTTTTATACATTATTGTATGTATTATATATTAATGATAATTAGAATCATGGTGGATAGTTTTAATTTTGCAGTAGCCAAACTAAACTATTTTGCTCTGTAACAGAACTAGGGTGATGCAATATTACACCAGTGAAATCTACATCATTCTCATTAATCTAAATCATAACATGTCAACTCAATGTTACTCTCCACGCCAGTGCTTGGTCTTGCAGTATTAATTTATCTGCAGCTTTCACAGAGAGCAAATATCTTTATTAATAAATAAACAACCATGACACACATCTGCTAATTGTAAAATTGTCTATTGTACATGTATTCAGCCAAAGCGATGAAAGAGTAAGTGCCTAATACAGATATATCTAGTAGTTAACATTACCTAAATATTAGGTATAAAACAGGAGATAAAATATTTTAAAGCAATTTATGAAATCAGAATTACAGTGCTTGCTATGCAGATCCACAACAGACACACTAAAACCCACCGAGGTATATGTAATTTGGTTACGGTTTAGTTATTTACGCAGTGTTTTGTACTTGTATTAGTACAGGCAATGTGCCACTCTATAACATATGCCAGAATGTAATCACATTGCACAGGATCGACTAGTTTTGCAGCAGCTGTTTGTAAACAGAAGATTCAGAAAACTGACCTTTTACAAAGCAGATTGCAAGTACTAGGAATAGGCCCTGATGTACAATCCAGCATGAAGAACTCTCTAAAATGAAAAGACTCCAAAAATTACACTGTTGTTGCCTTACGGCTCTGGTTGTTGCTGAAAAGCGTCACTGAATAGCCCACTCACCTAGTTAACAAAGAAACAAGAACATTAAATGAATAAACAGATAACAGAAAAAAATGGAGATTGTCTATATCTTTCCCCTTATTTCAGCTCTGGTCACTGGAGTCATAACGCTGTGTGCTAATATGCCAAAAGATACTTTCCACAGTTTGCATTCTTTTTTGGATCATTGGATGGTGCAGTGGTGTAGCGGTAGCATTGTCGCCTCACAACAAGAGGTTCTCCAGTTTGATTCTCAGCTTAGTGCCTTCAGTGTGGAGTCTGCATGTCCTCCCTGCATTTCTGTAGCTTTCCTTCAGGTGCTCCAGTTTCCTCCCACATTACAAAGACATGCATCTGGAGCATTTCTCCTTGGGCCTACGCTGAAAATCGACTTTGTTCCAAGACAGACTTTCCCAGTAAGCAAAGGTTAAATAAATAAATAAATAAGCATAGATATTCTATTTCATACTATTATGATGCAATTGTAATGTGGTTACTGTTGCAATATACCAACTTCCTATTCATTCATTTGTTGTTAGTTGTTTCTCTTCCTCAGAAATATGACAGATACCTAGAATAAGTTGCTTGAGACAGACATAGTTATGATAAACGCAGCGTGTTAACTACCTTTATTTAATGATTAACATCTCAGATACAGTAGATGCTACATATAACATTAGTTTTAATAATAACATGTTGTTTGCCATTATGCATATATTTAAAGAGAATGATGCGGAAATTAAACAAAAAATAATACGTGTTATTAACTGTTAATGTGATGCAACCATGTAAAAAATTATGCTATTGCTATTAGCTTATACATTGGAGTACTGGCTTGCCGTATTTACATTCACATCGTATTATACCTGTTTGTAGGAAATATTAAATGTTTCTCTCTTTGTTTGAGCAGATAAAGAATGCATAAATAAGAGTATATTCTCGCAAGTGTCTGGTATTTCTGTGTTTTGTCATGTTTACACATTCAAACGACATCTGTTACCTACTCTGCAAGGACCACAGTGGATGACCTCTCTGTGAAGAAGAAAGGCGAGAAGGCTGAACACCTCAGTGCTGTACCGCTGGTTCCTTAGCTCAACAGCTATAAAAGATAGCAGTCTGGTGCTTTGCCTCTGTGGGATTTCAATCCTGCACCTTCATGTCACATCTGGTCCTGCTGCGAGATTCTGAGACCTGTACTTGAAAGACGGTTTCCAAGGTGACAGCAGAAGTCACTTCGACTGTTGCAGTTTTCCTCAGGGATAAGCTGTTGTTATTCTGACACATCATTTGAAAACACAAAGAAATATCCCTTAGCTGCCTAAAAGATAGCCTCTTCAGAAAGTTAGCAACACAAAATTGGTGAATACATCTATTTCTAAGGAGTACAATAGACTTATTTGAATTATAAGAGGCTATTCATGCAGATCACAGGCTGGAGTAATGCTCCTTGTCTATAAAGAATTTTATTGAGATACAGGCTGTGACATTAACATTCTGTACCTTCTAGCCTTATAAAAATTTTATTAGTCTAAATATCATGTGTAACACACACACTTGTGCACGCAAGTGCACAATATAGATATAGATATATAGATATAGATATAGCTTGCCTCAACAAAATAACTTTTTCCTGTATATTGACATTAGTGTCAATAATGAAGTTGAATATGTATCCACTTTGAAAATACCTCATCTTACACAGTGACTAATGCCATTCTGCAAAAGACCTGCAAGCAAACACTATTTATGGACAATGATACAAAACAAAGAATAATTGCATGATCCTGCTTGGTTTTTACAGTATCTTGTGTCAGGTTAGTGGCATTGTATACCCATTGATTAGAAGTTTTAAAAATCTATTACAATTTGCAGAATGTAGACCCTCAGTCACAAATGTGCATGTGTCTCCAGTACAGATGTATTGTGATTGACTCTTTGGCAACCCTATGGACAGTTATCGAAACCATATACAGAGATTTCAGAGCATGGTTTATACATACATGTATATATATATATATATATATATATATATATATATATATATATATATATATATATATATAAATGGTGTGAATGACTTGAAATGTAATTCCCTGGACTATATTTGCAGAATGTAGACCCTCAATCACAAATGTGCATGTGTCTCCAATACAGATGTATTGTGATTGACTCTTTGGCAACCCAAATGGTGTTGAGTAGCATCTTACCCTCATCAAGAATGATGCCACAATATGAAGACAAGATGATAAATTTCAACAATTGGCTTAAGTACTGGTGTCATTCAAAGGGGATCCAATGCCTGTCAGCTTGGGATGATATGCTCGACAAGCCACGATGCTTCGCTAGGGACGGCTTGCACCTGTCAGCCCTGGGCTTTCGGATATTGGCAAAGGCTCTTGCTACCCCCATAGTGCCTTTTTTAGGCAAGGCTCAAAAGACAAACCCACCTCCATAGGTATCACAAGGGATAAGAAACTAAGAGTAATGCTACTCAATGCCTGAAGTCTAAACCTCAAGATGCACGCACTCAAAACTCTCCTTAGCATGGAGAACATCGATATCTGTGCAGTAACAGAAACCTGGTTCAGGGCTCCTGAGAGCACCCCAGCACTACCAGGTTATACCTCATACCATGCATTTTGGCCCCAAAACTTGGACCGAACCACAAAAGGAGGGGGAGTATCGATATTCATCAAAGATACCCACACCTCCAGGTTGGTGGCAAAGCACGAAGCATCAGAGACTATCCATGTGCAACTAACAGTGGGTAAAACTGCCTTCCAGTTTATAGCCTGCTACAGACCACCCTCCCAAACCCAGGAACCCCACTCGGCCTTCCTGAGAATACTGGAAAATATGAAGGTCTCTCCAAACACCATTATATTGGGTGACTTCAATTACCCAAACATAGACTGGGAGCATTACTCTAGCTCCAACACCCTAGCCCAAAGGTTCCTAGAATTTATAAACTCAGATGTTATGGAACAACTTGTTACCACTCCCACAAGAGGAGAAAACATACTGGACCTGATCATCACCAACATGGGGACTCTTTGCTCCAGACCAGAAGTGTATCCTTCACTGGTAAGATTAGACCATAAACTAATCTCACTGGATATTCACATCCCGACCCCACCCCCTGCCCAGAAAACCACAGTGAAAAACTTCTCTAAAGCAAATTTCACACTCCTCAAAACCGAGGTGGAATCCTTCAAAGCCCCCGGGCCTGTGGAAAATACGGCCCAGACCGCAGAATCCTTTATAAACACATTCTATGAACACCTTCAGGAATGCATGGATCATGCGATCCCAAATAAAACCAAGACCCAGTCCTCCAAAGGCAGACATCCTGTCTGATGGACCCCAGCCATAAACAAACTATACAATAGAAGGAGGAAGCTTCTAAATGATAGAGCAAAATCCCAAAAAGGGAAGGCATCACTGATCAGTATTAGCAAAAAACTACGGGCACTCATAAAATTGTCTAAGGCCAGCTTCGAGAGAAAAATTGCACAGGACACTAAGGATAATCACAAGGCTTTCTTTAGTTATGTTAGGAACATGGGTGGTAATTCCCAGATATGCTCAGAATTAGTCCAAAATAACAAAAAATACACTGAACACACAGACATTGCCAACATCCTAGCTGACAGGTTCAGTGCAAACTCCCCCCCCCCCTCCCCACCAAAAGGGCAAATATCTATCCCAGCAGAGTGCTGCCCCCCTGACATCTCAGATTCTCAGGTAAGAGCCGCCCTCTCCAAAGCAAAAAACACAGCATCAATGGGACCAGAAGGTGTCCTGGGCTGCGTCCTACATGAACTCCAAGAAGAGCTAAACCCAAACATAAAACTACTGTTCAATCTCAGCCTTACTACAGGATATGTGCCCAAAGAGTGGCGTACAATAACAGTGGCCCCTGTCCATAAAGGTGGTGCCTCAACAGATCCTGGAAACTATTGCCCCATAAGCCTGACTAGCTTGGTCTGCAAAGCTATGGAAAGGATCATCATGGACCTCATAAATAAAGATATTGGGGACCTACAGACACTGGATCCTACCCAGTTCGGCTTTGTTAAGGGCAGATCCTGCCTCTTAAACCTGGTTGATTTCTTTGAAACAGTCACCAAGGCCATTGACGAGGGGAAGGTGGTCCACACAGCCTACCTGGACCTCACAAAAGCCTTCGATAAAATACCTCACTCGGGCATTATAGATAAGCTCACCAGCTTAAATATAAACCCCTATGTCACTAGATGGATTGCAAACTGACTCAAGGACAGAACCCACAGGGTTAGAATTGCTGGAGCCATGTCAGACTCCAAACCAGTTACAAGTGGTGTCCCACAAGGCTCAGTCCTGGGACCTCTCTTGTTTGGTATATATTTCTCGGAGGTACAGACCAACATGGAAGGACTGTGGCTGACCAAGTTCGCAGATGACTGCAAGCTGGGTGCCATAATCGACTCTCCAGCCGACGCAAGCATCCTCCAAAAGGGCCTCATAGAAACAGACAACTGGTGCCAGAGCCATGGCCTCAAGCTAAATGCCAAAAAGTGTATAGTCATCCCCTTTGGTAAAAATAAAGTGCCCACAAATTACCACATAGGTGGTGATCCATTAAGTACAGAAGAAGTAATTAGAGACCTGAGGACCCAAGTTGATAGCAATCTCTCATTTGACAACCACGTAGCCAAAGTGGTTAGAAAAACATTTTATATAGCCCACCTAATCATGAAGGGATTCACATCTAGATCAGGGGAGGTCATCGTGCCTCTTTACTCATCCCTCATCAGGCCCATAATTGAGTACAATGCCCCTTTTGGGATGTACCTTACCAGACACCTGCAGCAACTGGAAAGACCCCAAAAGTACCTCACCAAGAGGATCAAAGGGCTCAAACAGATGCCATATGCTGCCCGGTTAAAGAAACCCCAGCTCTACTCAGTGGCATACCGCCTGTTCAGAGGTGATCTGTGCCTGACGTATAAAGCCATGTCCAACCCAGAATTAATGGACATGCTGCACCTCAGAAAATCCAAATCCCATCGAGCTACATGCTCGAGAGACTTGAACCTCAGCACTGAAATAAATAGGACATGCTGGAGGGACAGATTCATAACCCAGAGGCTCCCTTCACTCTGGAATAAAATCCCAGTCCAGGTTAGGCAAAGTCCCTCATTGACTCTCTTCAAGAGGAATCTTGATGAGTGGATGGGAGATCGTAGGTTTACCCCGGGTATCACTTCTGTGTCACTGTTAAACAGAGGCACAGTATACTAACCTTGAAAAAGGGCATAGCAAAATAAATTTAAAATGGGTGGCGAAAGCCAAACACATTCTGGCTAGGCTTATAAATGCCCTAGGGCAGATAGCCTAGTATGAACCTATGAACCTATATGAAGAGAGACATTATTGAGCTCTCAGAGTATGTATCCCAGGCAGGTATGACTCTAGCCCTAAGCAGCATCCTACCTTCACCAAGAATGATACCCTAATACCAACAAAAAATAATTGACTTCAACAATTGGCTTAGTTTCTGGCATCTTTCCAAGGGGATCCATTATCTGTCTGCTTGGGATGACATGGCTGACAGGCCTTGATGCTTTGCCAGAGCTGGCCTCTACCTGTCACCCCTGGGATTCCAGATCCTTGCCAAGGCCCTTGCCTTCCCCATTGTGCCTTTTATAGGCTATGTCCCAAAGACAAATCCTCCAACATAAGCGATGTGTCAAAAATCAAATTGAAGTCATGCTTCAGCCTTAACCTGAAAATGCACTCACTAGAGGCCCTCCTCATACAGGAAGATGCTGATGTCTGTGGTTTCATGCAAACTTGGTTCAGGATTGCGGAGAGCACCCCTGCCTTACTAGGCTGTACATCATTTCACACATTCTGACCCCCAAATGAAGGTGGGAAGACTCAGGGTGGTGGAGTCTCTACCTTAATTAAGGACAGGCACACCTCCAGACTGGTTTGCCAGCATGATACACTGGAATTATTCCAGGTGCAACTGACAATCGGCAAGACACCCATCCAAGTTATAGTCAGCTATAGACCCCCCTCCATGACTCCGAATACCCACTTCTCCTACCTGGACCTACTTGAATCCATCAAGGTACCCTCTAACACCCTGATCCTTGGTGACTTCAACTACCCTACCATAGACTGGGTGAACTATTCCTGCACCAATGCACTCACACAACAATTCCTTGACTTCATCAGTTCTAATGCACTAGACCAGCTGTCTCATCCTCCACAAGGGGAGATAACATTCTGGACTTGTTTCTCACCAACATGGGCAACTGCTGCACCATTCCCATAGTATGTTCTTTTCTGGTGAGATCAGATTATCAGTCTGTCTCATTCAAAATGTTTATCCCACCCAAACCCACCCAGATGTAACCAGGCTAAAAAAAATTCTCAAAAGCTGACTACAACCTTCTAAGGGAGGGTATCAGTAGCATCACACCATTGCCCCCCTCAGAAGATGCAGACAACTATGCTGAACAGTACACCAATGCAGTATACAAGCACCTGTACAACTGCCTGGACTCAGCCATACCCAACAGAATTAAAACCTGCTTCTCAAGGAAACACAAACCTGTCTAGTGGACAACCTCTATCAACAGGCTTTACAGTAAAATGAAGAAACTGTTGTCCAAGGGTAAAAAGGAACAAATTCCAAAATGGAAAAACTCCCTCCTCAGACTCAACAAGCAAATTAGATCACTAGTGAAAGCCTCCAAAGCCAGTTATGAATTGAAAGTAGGGAAACCACAAAGTCTTCATCAGTTATGTCAGAAACCTCCATAGCAAAGCACAGGATTGTTCCAAATTAGTACTTAACAGTACCACTTACACTGATTGTGTTGACTTAGCCAACCTGCTAGCAGATAGGTTAGTGCAAACTTCACCCCCCTATACCTCCCAAAGGCCCATTCGACATCCCCAATACTTGTACCACACCTCATATCACTGTAGATCAAGTGTTAAAGGCCCTGTACAAGACAAGGATGACAGATTCCATGTGACCTGATAGTATCCCAGGATGTATTCTGCACCATCTCCAGCAAGAACTAGCTTCACCATTGAGCACCCTATTCAAACACAGCTTAAGTACAGGCTTCATTCTAGCAGAGTGGAGAACTTCCATTGTCATCCCCTTGCACAAAGGTGGTGCCACTACTGACTCTGGAAACCATCAATCCATTAGCTTGATGAGTCTGATCTGTAAAGCCATGGAGTGTATTATTATGAATCTCATAAACAAGGACATAGGCAGTCTCCAAGCACTTGATCTCACCCATTTCAGGTTCATCAAGTGCAGATCTTGCCTGATGAACCTGCTTGACTTCTTTGAGACTGTCACTAAGGCCCTGGATGAGGGAAAGTCAGTACATACAGGTTACCTTGACTTGGCCAAGGCCTTTGACACAATCCCCCACTGAGGTATCATCTAAAAGTTAACATAACTTGGCATAAATCCCTGTCTCATCAGGTGGGTAGCCATCTGGCTCACCAACAGGACCCACAAGATCAAAATAGGTGCCACCACCTCCAACAGCACGCCTGTCACTAGTGCTGTTCCCCAGGGATCTGTCCTGGGATCCCTACTGTTTGGCATCTACTTGTCAGATGTCCAGGCAAAGACAAAAGGCCTGTGGCTAACCAAGTTTGAGGATGACTGTAAGTTGGGTACTGACACTGACTCTCAAAAATAATGTTAACATACTGCAAGAGGATCTCACAGCAACACGACTGGTGCCAAAGTCATGGCCTTAAGTTAAATGCAAAAAAATGTAGTATCATTCCATTCAGCAAAACATGACCCCTTCTGATTACCACATCAGTGGAACCCCCTAAGCACACAACCTGTGGTAAGAGACCTGGGTACTTAGGTTGATAACAATCTCACATTTGACCATCATGTAACAGCAGTGGTCAGAAAAGGCTTTTACTTGGTTTACCTTATAAGTAAAGGGATTGAATCCAGAAAAAATGAGGATACTACCTCTCTGTATTCCTCCCTCATTAGGCTAATAATTGAATATAATGCCCGGTTTGGTATGTTCCTCTCCAAACACCTGCACCAACTGGAAAGGCCACAGAAATACCTCACAAAGAGAATCCATGGCCTCCAACACCTGTCCTATGCAGACAGGCTCAATTCGGTATCATACAGATTGCTCAGAGGTGATCTGTGTCTCACCTACAAGGCAATATCAGATCCTGTCTTACTAGAGATGCTCCATGTCCGTAAATCTAACTCCTCACATATTACCCAGTTAAAAGGCCTAAATATGCGACATCAATAATACCTG
The DNA here is from genome assembly GCF_019279795.1 of Protopterus annectens. Taxonomy (NCBI): domain Eukaryota; kingdom Metazoa; phylum Chordata; order Ceratodontiformes; family Protopteridae; genus Protopterus; species Protopterus annectens. The sequence goes on from NC_056750.1 coordinate 726,233,614, forward strand.
CTGGAGAGACAGGTTTGTCTCACAGAGGCTGCCCTGTCTATGGAATAGACTTCCCATACATGTCAAGCAGAGTACCTCGATGACCCTCTTCAAGCAGAGCCTTGATCAGTGGATGGGAAACCACAAATTTGTCCCAGGAGTTCCACCTGTGTCCCTCATTGACAGGGGTGACAGGTGCTGACTGAGGTTTATTTTTAACCTGCTATGATCCTATGATCCAGTGGTAAGGGACTTGGGATCTCAAGTTGACAGTAACCTAAACTTTGATCACAGCATGTCCATGGTAGTGAGAAAATCCGTCTACATATTACAACTTGTGAGTAATGGCATGGCATCCAGATATAAGAAGATCATAGTCCCACTATCTTCAGAACTTGAAGTACAATACATAATTCAGCATGTACCTGACCAGGCATTTGAAACAGCTGGAGTGGCCACAGAGGTTCCAAACTGTGTAAATAGTATGTCATAAGCAGACTGTCTCAGAGCCCTATCCCTGTACTCAGTCTCTTACAGACTACTAAGGGTGATCAATGACTAACCAGCAAGGCATTCTCTGACCCACCCATGCTGGATCTGCTACACATATACAAAACAAAAAAGCACTAGAATTACCCGATCTAAGACTCTAAAACTTGTCTGTTACATAAAGCATGTTAGAGAGACAGGTATGTGTCTCAAGAGATTACCCATTTTCTAAAACAGACTCACCAGTTATGTGAAAAATATCTCTTCCCTAAGCCTATTAAAATACAGTTTGGACCAGTGGATGGGAAATCACAATTTTTTTTTAGAACAATGGATAGGAAATCGTAAATTCACCCCTGGCCTGTCACTTGTGGCCTTTATGGACAGAGAGAGTTTGTAGATGCCCTAAGGCACAGGCATATACCAAATCCATACTATTCCATTGGCATTAATAATTGAGAAAATTGGGGCATGAATGACCATGCTTAAAAAGTCTCTAGGGTCATTAACCTTGTAATCTCATATGATGCTATAACCAAGAAAAGAAGACATTTATTCTACCTAGTTTCCAAATGTCTACAATACAGTTTCACTATATTTTTATCATCAGACTTTTTTTGTACTTGAGTTTTATATCGCTGATAAATAAACTGCTGTCTAATAAAATTTACTTCACCGGCATGAAGTTCAAAGTGATTGATGAATATAAGTAAAATGGTTTGCTGTGACAGATGAAGCTGTAGTAAAGATCTAGATAGATGTGAAAACATAGACATGAAAGATGATAGATGAATATTCTGCATCATTAAAAAATAGTCTAGACAGCTCAAATGTTACTTGTAGGGTAAGAAAAGTAAGATTTTATTCTATTAATTCTTCATGTTTTAACTAGATGCATTTATTTATTTACTTTGTGTGTTTTTTTGGCTTTCACTAATATCACATATTCAGACATTTTACATGAAATGTGTCCAGTGTACTGAAATTGACAAAAAACATGAGAATATGTCTTTCTACACACACACACACACACACACACAATGTATATATATATATATATATATATATATATATATATATATATATATATATATATATATATATATATATATATATATATATATATATATATATATATATATATATATGGAATCACTATGGAATACCGAAATTCCACAATCCTGAAATTCTGAATCCCGAATCCCAAAATCTCGAGATTCAGGGAGTTCAAGATGGCTGCTGTTCTGTGAGCACTGCTAGCACCTAGCTCTCTGAAATACCCTGGATTAAAATAAATCCAGAAGACAACATGGAATAAAAAAACACAGAAATAAGACTGAAAATCTATTACAGATAAACAGCAATCAAAGGAAGAAAAAAAAGCAACAGATTCCTTTTAAAGACAACAGGATTATCTAAGATCTTGGAAACAACTGAAGCCGTGTGGTGCTGATGTCCTGCACTCATATACAAAGTCTGAGAAAGCACCAAGCAGCAGCATGTCAAAAGAAGAAAATAATATGGACACTGTAACAACTAAGACCAAATTCTCAGTACTAGCCTCACCAGATAAAGATACGACCCCAAAAAGACAAAGGACAAATAAACAATCAGACAATACTAAATCTACAGGTAAAACCAAGGCAAACCAGCCAGCTAACCTAGAAGACATTAAAACTGATTTACTACCTATTCAGCAAGCAGTACAGGAACTGTCTTTACAATTTCAAACGTGGTGATTCATTTAACCAAATACTAACTAGAATGGAAAAATCTGAGGCAAAAATACTAGAAAATGAAATAAAAATTGACTCTGTTGCTCAAAGAACTGATTCCCATGACAAAGATCTGCAAAGTTTACAAACCAAAATAACAGACCTTGAGGCAAGGTCACGAAGAAACAACATTATCATCAGAGGAATCCCTGAAACTGTGTCACATAATAATCTAACACCAACTATCAAACTCATAATAAAATCTTTGCTGGATGACCCTGAAGAAACACAACAAGTGATAATAGAACCCACAGAGCTCTGAAATACAGTCATAACTGAGACCAAAACCTGTCTATATTAAAATATTAAACTACCACGATGTAAATAAAATCCTACATGAAGCCAAGAAGAAAGGTACACTCACCTGGAATAATAATAAAATTTCCTTTGCTCAAGACCTTCCTATCCAGATAAGACAAGCAAGGCAACTTTTTTCTCCATATTGCAGGTTTTTGATAGAAAAGAAAATCAAATTCCAGACGAAATATCCAAATCAACTAATTTTCTATGTTAAAGATGTTAAATACATGGTAGCCAACCCCAAAGAGACATTCCTGACAGTTTTTAAGCAGATTCCACCTCCAGAAACAAAATAAAACAACAAAAAATTGTAGGCATCCCTCAAGTGAAAAGCAGACCGAATTGTGACCATTATAGATGCAGACCAGCCCTGACAGCTTCCCCTTCCTTCCTAGGCCCTTAAATCAATGAAGGGAGCCACAAGGAACACAGAAAAGGGAAAAAAATGGGTAGGAACCAAAATACAACTGCCGTTTCCAATGCGCGATTTATAAGAAGGAACCAATTCCTGGGACTCTGGTATGTATAATCATTCCCCCTTCAATCTCAAGTGCTCCACTACAAACTAAAAAAGACCTAAAATGAAGATACAGCAAGTCTAAGAAGTTAGTCTTGCCATAAACACTCATAAATTGATCTAATTCAGCTTATAAAGTAAACCAAACTGAAAGATGACCAGAAACTTGCAAAGCACGAATCTGAAGAATAAGGTATGGTTTTACCAAAACAACCAATAAGACTGTGAATCTCTTACTAAATCTTATCATAAACAATCCAGACTTTATTATTACATGAGAGACTGTCAGAACCAGCCTATCTTAAGTATATATGATAGAAATAATGATGGTTGACTTGAGTAAAGATAAGTAGATAGTAAAAGCATTTTAAAGAAGGAAAATACAAGAACACCCAAATATAAACTATCTGACTGCAGAAAACATAAACATAACCTAAATATGTAGGCTTTGGCAGAATATATACCTGTCTAAGCCTGAAAAGATTTTTTTCTTCTTCTCTTCCCCTCATTTTCCTACTTCTGATTATGGGTACCAATAACGTTCTTTTTCCTGGAATCTGCTACACATTGGTACAGAAGTCTGTATAGGCACCGAAGTAGGGGAAACAACTGTTTAAAGGAGAGGGGAAAGCAAGAGAAAAATAAGGAAAAGGAAAATGTAAACAAGACAAGTCTGCCTTTAAATTCATGCTACATTGTTGTATATCTTGATATCACTAACGGAGGATGTGAATACTAACATGTTGTTTAAAAATGCATTACTAGAAAAAATAAGCCATACGCTAAAAAGCTATAGGGTCTGTGCTGTAACCATAACACTATAATTGTATAACAGCTTAAAGGAAGAGACTAGGGATATTTCACAACAGTGTTGTTTAGGGAACTAGTTTGTTAAGCTTTGTCTGTATTGTATATAGTAACGTAAGGGGGCTACCATGCTCAGATCAGAGGGAAACCAGAAGTATACGTTAAATTCTCACTTTATTCCCCCAATTATTCCTGGTCCAGGGGTACAGTGGGTAGGCACATGGAAGGGATGAGAATAGTTAGATGCTTTCCAAAAACACATATCAACATCACATACAAAGACCATAAAACCAAACTAACATACAAGTCATGTAAAACAAACATACTTAAATAAATGTGGGAAGTAGAGACGTGGAATGTTAAAGGACTACAAAATAAAGAAAAAAGAAAACTATTTTTGCATCTTACACTGAAAACCAAAGCCAATCTTATATGAATACAAGAAACACACTTAACTACAGAACAATAGACTGAAATTGGTAAAAAAAAAGGATAAGACAAATTATAGCAACAGGGGATAAAACAAACAGTGCTGGTGTTGCCATAATAATTAAAAATCAATTCCAGGACAAGATACTTAAGACTAAGGCTGACAAAGAGGGAAGATGGTGTTATGTAGCATTTACCAACCCAGGATTACCAAAACCTATAATGGTGCTTAATCTATATGCACCCTGTAGCAACCAACATCACTTTCTTTACCCAATTCTAAACCAACTTAAAGTTCACTACCTAATAATTGGGAGTGACTGGAACACATATCAAAACTCAGAAAAGGACAAATCTAACCCGATTAAATCACATAATAAATGAGCCATAATAGCTCTAAATGAACTTAAGACTTTAAACCATATGACCCTTTTAAAAAAGGGAATAACAAGAGTAAGTCCGGAAAATTCACATTCTACTCGCAATGCCACAAAATGTGGTCAAGAACAGACTTCTTTTTAATCTCAGACATACTCATTAACATGGACTCAACAACAGTTATACACACTAGATTTTTCTTGGATCATTCCAAAGTTATATTGTTTATCAACTGGGAGTAAAAACTGTACCTAGCAAATAGACACATCCCTTGCAAATATCTCCAGATCCCAAGTCCCAATAGACATAGAATGGGCTGCGGCCAGAACACAAATCAGAGGAATATTCATCAAAAAAGCAGCATATTATAAAAAAAATACAACTAAAACAGGAGTATGTATTGAAAGGGAAAACTACAAAGAGACCACTATATGTTAGAAACCAGAAATCTGTCATTTTATGAGATAAGAATGTTAGCTAATTACAGAGAGGAAGCCCAAATACCATCCAGAGTTTTGGCCAGAATCATCTCACAACATAAAACCACCTCAAATATATCAGAAATAAATTACAGGGACAAAAACAACACAAGAAATGAAGAAATTATAAAGTATTCGAGCAAATATATTCTCAAATCTGTGGAGAACAAACATTACAGAGCTCTAAGGAAGATAGAGAGCGCTTTCTTCAAAAACTAAAATTTCCTAAACAAGATTTAGATCAACAAAAAAAATAACGGAACCTATTTCCATCAATGAGATAAGCACTAAAATTAAACATTTAAAATTACATTAGGCCCCAAGACCGGATGGACTTTCTTCAGAATTTTATAAAATTTTCTCTCCCCTAATTGCTAAACTACTATACTATGTGCTTAATTATATAATAAATAACATAAATGATATTCACTTCAATGCCTCCAAAACTATTTTCATATTAAAAGAGTATGCAGACCCCAAAAACCCAGATAGTTATAGACCCAGCTCCCTTTTAAATATAGATACAAAGATCCTGACCTAAATACTCGCAAATAGATTAAAAAACCTGATAGAGAAAATAATTTCTTCAGAGCAATCTGGGTTCACACCACAAAGACAGACCGGCAATAACACCCTAACATTGGATACATTAATATCCATTGCAAATCAGAGGAATATCTATGCAATGGTGGTAGATTCCTATAAGGCATTTGACAGGGTCAACCCAGAATTTTTACTTGTATTTAATTATTAATTTATTTATTTATTTGAAGTTGTTTAACCAGGATAGTCCATTGGGCCTAAAGAACCCATTCTCAATGGAGTCCTGGGGAGAAAAGCTCCACCTACAGATTACACAAATATTATATTCCACATACAGATTATACAAGGTTATGTTACACACATAGTTTATATGAGAAATTAAAGAAAAAACATTGTAGAAATTCTGATTATAAGTTAGACTAAAAAAATATCAACAAAAACAAGTGATACAGGCATAAAACATTTTTTTTTTTGCTAAAGAATTCAGGGTACAAATAAGGAGTTGTATGCTAGGAGCCAGCATGAATTTGCTAGCTGGGATTTGAGAAAAAGGAAAGAGGAAAAGTATTGGGTACTTCAAACATTACCTTATTTTGACATACCCATCAATTTCATTCAGATCATCCATATTCTCTATAGTAATCCATGCATATCCCTATATATAAATAAAACATGGTCAAATAGAATTATGATAAAAAAACGGAACAAGACAAGGATGTCCGTTATCGCCCTTTCTATTCAACCTATACCTAGAACCCCTGTTTCTTTATATTAAACAAAACATATATCATAACCCCCCCTCAACACATAACTTCAGAGTATATCTCACCACCTTTGCAGATGATCTGAACATATACTTCTCTACACCAAATTCAGACATAACCAAAATAATAACTGCAATTGAATAATTTTCAATCATGTCTAACTATAAATTAAACCTCAATAAAACTAATATGTTTCCCTTAAGGCCACCCACACTTATCTCACTAATACCACTAACAGACACAATAAAAATTAAATAGGAAACCAAATATCTGGGAATTACTTTCTTCCAGAGCAGCAAGGAATTCTACCAGCATAACATAACTCTTAAATGGCAAAACTTAATGCAAGACTGTAAAAGGTGGAATAACCTTAAGCTACCATTTCTGGCCAAAGTATCAATAATCAAAATGAGCATATTATCTAGACTGACATAGATATATTCATGACATCACAGATAAGTATACATAATAAATTCTTCAAACAAATTCATACGTTCCTAGCAAAATTCATATGGGAACACAAAAAAAAAAAAACAAAAACAGAATCTCATATCAGAAACTAACACTTCCCAAGAGCAAAGGGGGTCTGAACCTGCCAGATTTTAAAACTTACTACTCTATTATCAACAATAACAGAATATTGAGAATAGCAGAACATAACCCATCAATGAAAACTTGGTCACCTCCTTTGGTGACAATAATTTATAGGATTCCTTTCAGCATCTCAAATGCTGACAATATCGAATACGATATTGTCGCCACAAGAATGACGAAAGTGCAGAACATCGAATGGGTAAACGGAAGTCTCCATAAGGGGAGATTTCCATTTACTTCAGTAGACTGCGGTCTCAGAGTTGGTATATTTAAGTAGCAGAGGGGTGCAAGGGGGGGCTTGCCCCCCTGCCTAAACCCTTTAATGTTTTTTTTCTGGTGTTTTTTTTTTATCGATATTTGAAAATTTAATATTTTGATCATTTCATTTCGATATTTAGTGATTAAGGTATTAAATTTTCAAAATGCTGATATAGACTCTATTTTATAAGTACATTAAAGCACTAGGCATCAATCCCAAAGTGCTTCCCTTTTTAAACAAAAAAAAATTACAAACCTACAACATTATAGATCCCTTAAAACATTCTATAAATATAGCACAAAAACTTTTTTCATTCCTTAAACCTTGGGCAAGCTATGGTAACACTACACCCCTCCATACAAATCCTAATCTAAAAATAAATAAGATGCTAGACCTTGACTCCTTTCCTCGATTAAAGGGCAAAATAATCCAAGATATCTACCCATACCTTAACTGTACAAACCAAGAAATGAGAAGTAACCTAAATCTACCCAAATCATATGTAATAATTCTAAGACAAATCAAAGAGCTGTGTCCAGCTACCTCCAAAACTTTACTATACTTAATAGTGACATGGAAAACGGTACTCTGCTTTGGAAGACTATTCTTACAACAAGGAAACAATATCTAACTCATATAAAATGATAGGCAAAATCAAATTTCAGTAGGACCTCTTTTTCTCTAACTATTGGAGAAAATTAAAACCATCCATAGACAACCAGCAAACAAGTCATGCAATCAATCTAACACTGAAAATTATATCTCTTAAAAAACTGGCATACATGCAGCTCATGATAAATAATAATGCGTATTTCACACCTGCAATACTCCACAAATTCAATGCATCAAAATCACCACACTGTCCACACTGTAAGGACCAGATAGCAGACCTAATGCATATATTTTGGAGTTGCAAATATGTGTACAAACTCTGGAATTCCCTCAAGATACAACTGGAAAAAATGGGATATCAAACATCAACACTAACATGGGAATTTACCCTTCTACATATTCCCCCATCTAACATATCAGGAAAACACGCAAATATACTTATAATAATTTTCTTACTAATGAAGCTATACATAGCTCTCATATGGTTAGCCTTTACAAATATCTCTTGGGAGGGATTAAAAAAATAGCTATAAAACATCTTTTAGCTCATAAAATAGTAATGGATAAAAGAAACAAAAATATGAAAGCCCGAGAAGTTTGGGAATAAACCTTTAACATCATATATAGCATAAGACATCATACATACTACATAGTAACAAGTTACAAAGGAACCTAGAAATATACATATGATCACACAGCAAAGCTATGGACTTGAAATCATTATTATATGTGCTGTTTTTATAACAACGTAATTGACTGAGAAAGCATCTATGTATATAGTGTAAATAGATATGTTTTATGACTAAATGTTACTATATTGACTACAATGTATCACACTCACTTATGGTCATGTTGTAAGAATGGAAATGATTGTGATTTATATAAATGTAAAATGAAAATAAAAATTATTGGGAAAAAAAATCTCAAGATTGCGGAATATTGAACGTAGTGAATGGGGATTGCCATACAGTGCTGAACTGGAACTTTGCTGTTCACTCCACTGTAGTGCGATCTCGGAGTTGGTATATTTAAGTTGCAGGGTGTGTGGGGGATGCAGGGGGCCTTGCCCCCTTGCATACATGTTCGAATAGTTTGTAGTATGTTTTACTTTTTTTTTTTTTAACGTTTCAAGATTCCGCTATCTCGAGATTCTGATCCTCGGGATTCAGAGTCTCAGGACTGTGGAACTTCGGTGTAAGCTTATGAAGCACTAGAGGCATCATTTATATAACACATACACATTTTTTTCTCAGTGGCCATAGGAAAAAAAAAATACCATTTTGGCTTCAATTTTAAAACAATCAAACAAGAATAGTGCCTTCAAGATTTTCTTCAGCACATAAGCACACTGCATAATATATTTTCCAGCAATTAGATTAACTTAATGGTCCATGCCCATGGCTTCATACCTGTCACAGATCCAGACTCAGGCTATGAATTGTAGGTATCTCCATCAGGTATACATCTACACAGCCTCCACTGGACTGTCATACTACATTCCTCCTGGATCTTCAAGCAAGCAAGCCCCTTGCTGCCTATTTGTGGAAGTACAAATGAGGATGGGACTTACTGATATCTTTTAAACAGGGAACCTCCATTTCTATAACAGTGTTTGAATTTAAGACACCACTACTGACTACTAGGCACACTACCTCTTTTCTGAAATTTTGAACTCAGCATTTTAGGTAGGTAAGTAGACAGATAGATAGATAGATAGATAGATAGATAGATAGATAGATAGATAGATAGATGAAGATGTAGGGATGAGAAAATTTGTCTTTTTTTCTATATTTCTTTACTACAGAAATATGAAAACACTTCTATTCCCTTAGTTTGCTTAAAGGTTAGGAAATGACTGCGACACTTGACTTTTGAAACATTGTTGGTCCAAGTTGTAGAGTTCTTTCTGTAGTATGGTCTGCAATTGCAAAGTAGAGTCACTCTTTTCCAGGAAATACTGCAAAATTAGAGAATGTGCCTGAAGTTAAACAAGAAAAAAATTTTGAACTACTTGGGCAAGTATTTTTGTTATGCTCCTTTATTTAATTTAAAGTTCTACATAAAATAATACAGGCAATGCTCAGTACTGCCGTTTCATTATGTTGATGGTTAGTGCTAGTAATAGCAGCAGCAGTATTGAAGATCATAGAGGTGTTGGGGTATGACGTACCAGTCCAGGCCTGCATGGAGGTGTATTTCATGAAGATACATGCCGGCAGTATTAACAGTAGAAGGAGTAAAACTAGTAGTGGATGCAATGACAAAAGTATTGGTAATAGTACTCAGAATCATAGTTACGATACCTGGCATCATGTAAATTTTACAGTCTAGCACTACCACTGCCCTGAAACTGTGAAACCTTAGCAAAGTGCAAATGTACGCTGTTTGCTGTAATTATAAAACTATACACAAAGCACTTCAATCACAACCCCAAATACAGAATTCTGGTACTGCTCAATAACGCCATCTGCCAATCATACCCACTGACTCCTTGCATCTGACATAGCCACCCCATTTTCCTGATCCTACCTATGCCTTGGTAGCAGTAGCAATATTAGCAGTACTATTAGTAGTAGTAGTAATAGTAACAGAAGTACTGGTAGTAGTACAATTAGTATTAGAAATACCGGTAAGAGTAGTAGTATTAGAAGTACTCTCAATAGCAGTAGCATCAACAACAGTAGTTATTGCAGTTGTAGTTGCAGTAGTTATAGAGTAATAGTAAAAGCAGTATACATGTCAGTAGTAGTAGTAGTACCATGAAAGTCAGCAGTAGTGTTAATAATAGTAGTACTAACAGTGGTAGGTGCACTAGTAGTAATAGCAGCAGGAGCATAGTTATAGGCATACTTCCAGTAGTACTTTTAGCAGTAGTAAAAGCTGTAGCTGCAGTAATACTAGTAGGATTAATACAGGCAGTTATACAAAGCAAATCGTATGCAACTGACAACTGTATACATTTCTCATATTCCTATTATGTCTTTTGTAGCACCCAGCATCAGGATAATTTAGCTTTCTTTCTGTGACTCTCTATAGTGTAATATTGTATAGCTAGTATGTGAAACTACCTTTTATAATGGAATTGGGCAATATTAATAATAGAGCTTATGATGATGCATGTTGAGACTAAGATTGCATAAAAATGTTCACAAATTATGTAGTAACCAGCAAACACTTGTTGGCTGTAGTATGCCTTGAAAATAATAAGATCAGCCTATGCCCTTGACTGCATTCTCTGTTATTCCACAATTTATATCTGGGACTACCACATTTTTCCTGGTAGTTTACACTATAGAAGTATACTTTAAATTTCACTTCTAAATTTCAGTTATTTTATTTTACTGGCAGAAAAGTGAGATTATTCTCTTTTTTCTTGCTTTGTTTTGAAACCTGCATTATATGTACATTGCTTAAGAATTCAGATCCAGAGTTTTAATGTGCAGCTTACAGAACTCTATCTCCTGAACTCTTCCGTTATCCTTATGAAATTCTAACCGAATGGCATTCATCCTGTACAACTGAGTCAAAAACAATGCCAATGCTGCCTTTGCGACCATTTTATTTGTAATACTTTTTCAAACAAGTCCTTGCGAACATTTTATTTGTAATACTTTCAAACTATAATAATAATAATAATTATAATTATAATGACCAGCAGTCAGAATAACACTTGACGTTAAACAGTTATAACCATGAAGTTACTACAATGGCCTTGACTTTACCAAGCCCTTTCAGGCTAATAATTAGAGTCTGGATGTGCAACCCACTCCCTCTCAGACATGCTTGATTAACCACTTCAGCGCTTAACTCTTAGCCTGTACTTAAATTGTCTACACAAACCTGTTCAGTCTTCCCAACCTGTCAATCATACAAGAGGCTTGTGAGCTCTATTGGGTGAACATAAGAGTTAAGTCACAAGGCAACCGTCCATCTGAAACGTGAATACTCGCAAATGATTTAAATGGGAGGAGGGGAATGGTACTATACAGCTGACTACTCGAGTGGAGCAGCTCAACCATCTGGAGGTTATATAGACCCTCCAGGCTCCACCCTTCATGATTCACTTGTGAACAATTCTGCTTACCTATAAGCTGCACTTGTCCTCTAGAGCTGAGTCAATAGTGGCACCAGTGTTTCCTTTATGGCCATTTTATTAATAATACATTCAACCAAGAATAATAATGGTGAGCAGTTAACATAACACATAACCTTAAACAATTATAATCATGAAGTTACTATAAAAGCCTTATCTTTACCAAACTCATTTTGGCTAACAGAGTCCTTGTGTGCAACCCAAGCCACCTATGATATGTTTTATTAACCACAAAAATCAGGGCCTAACTCTTAGTCACTGCATAAATTGTCATGACCCAAACCTCTTTGGTCTTCCTGACCTGTCAATCCTACTAGAGGGCACTGCAGTCTACCAGGTGAGCATAAGGGGATTAAGCCACAAGGCAACTGCCCAGTGGTATGCTTATGGCTGCTGTTCCCCTCATGACAAGGCCTCTTAACTAAACAAAACTTTATAAACATAGAATAATTAACTTAATGACAGATCATCAACAGCAACATTTACTGACTAAGCTAAAGTGATCAAAAATAGACAAGGTTGACTGCACATTGAACAAGTCAAAGACCCAGATTGTTGAAGTGAATTTAGTCTTCATCATAAAAGTCTTTAGTTGACCTTTTTATGACACTGTGCTCAATAACATGGTAGCTAGTTACTCATGCTGCCTGAGGTACCCAGTGATTGATAAAGCATGTTGATATTTGCACAGCTACACTTCTTACGATGCCTTTCTTTAGAAGCCTGGGTAGGATAACAGACCAAAATAGGACCAAGTCCTGATGGTGAGTGCACAACCTGTGGAGGTCATAAAAACTTCTAGCTGTCAATATCTTCTTCAAGACCAGTGTTAAATCATTGCCCTTGAGATTAATGATCATACTGGTGAGTAAGATCAATGTAACTGTCAGCTACCTCCAGATGTCCCACAAACGGAACTATGGCAATCTTGGAAATCTTATCCAGCAAGTTGTGCAAGGATTTTTATCCAAGAAACCAGTGCGTACTGTCAGCCGTACCTCTGCCTGGCAAACCACTCTCAGATGAATGAATGCCCCAGTATCCATAGTATCTCTTTTTCTTTAATGCAAAATACCAAAATGGTACCTGATATAAAAGAGAGAGCAAATCATCAGAAAAGCATCTCCTGGTCCACTTTAGGTCTTTGGCCAAATGATCCTCCACAGACAGGTCTACAGTTCTGCTGATGCAGAAAGAGTGAGAGGAGTATCCTTGAGTTGGAATACTTTAGGACTGGGGGGGGTGGGTTCTTCAGGATTCTATTGACTTTTGCTAGAATGATTGTTTGACTTGACAAAAAAAATGAAAAATGTGGCTGGATAACACAGAGAAGGGGGTTAATCTGCACAAGAAGGCCAAATGGACAAGTAACATATGACCTGGCCTTATTCAAATGAACTTGGTGTCCTTTGCTTGCCTGGTTTGATTTGGATTTCCCCAGCCATTTTCAGACAAAGATTTTGGTTATGAAAATTTCACCCCAGCATAAGGAATAGAGTAGTTCATTGGCCACAAAGGCTGCAGTGTACATCCAAGTAAACAGATTGGCCCAGGGGACAAAAGAATAAAAAGTATCTGCTGAAAAGTAAAGTCTTTAACAATGGGTCCCAAAAGGCTATAACCAATGGGTTTTCTAAGATCCCAAAATGCATCTTTAATGCTTTCTCTGCCCCTCAACAATCTATTAAAGCCAGTGAATAGAAAAAATCAGGAAGATCTAGAAATGTGCCAGACAGCCTAAAGATGCTATTTGTATGTGCAAGGTGTTGGATACATCATTTAGTAAACATCTGTGTGTGAGAAAATATAAAATGAATGCCTAATTCCAAGGCATGAGGATTAGAGGCAACCTCTTGTAGACAATTTTGAAGGCTGTAAGGATGATGAATAAATATTTTGGTACTGATATTAGTAGCTCAAGACTTTGATAACAGTGTGCTCACTATTCTTTGCCAATGAGTCAATTTTCTGGATTGACGGAGTCTCTGAAAGGGCCACATCTGGAGCCAGCTGCTGGAACCTGGAAAACTGAAAGTGGGACGAGCTGTCAGTTATGTCATTATCTCTACCAGGTTGAGCTGCAAACATAACAGAACTAGCAACTTTATTGCTAAATGGACCTAGCTTGACTTCAACAAACTCTTGTTGAGTGCTTGGAGAACTGCTAGGTTGTCAGAGTAAAATAAAACTTTGCTGTTTAAATGTTCTTTCCAAATGAAAGTTGCCACCCAGACTGGAAAAACTTCTAGAAAGGTGATGTCCCTCTTTCATCTGTCCATGAGTTGGAACATTTTCCCCAAACCACTTCCTTCGAAATATCCACCAAGCCTATGCCTGCTGCAGCATTAATGAAAAACTACAGCTCCTCAGGAAAAAATGTGGGTTTTGCCAGAGTGTGTCCCCTGTTGTATTTCAGCAAAAAGGTGTTCCACACTTGAAGATCCTCCTTGACTTTGCCAGAAATCCTCACTCAATGGTGCTTAAGTTTGTTGACTTTTGATAGCTTTGACAAAGAACTGAGAAAGGTCCTGCCTGGGGCAATAGCTCTGCATGCAAAGTTAAATAACCTGTACAGGTGTATGACCTTCTTGATCTAGACTTTGTTTGTTCACAAAAACTTGTCAATTGTCGACCTGAGATGTTGCAATTTGCATTAAGAAGTCTGGGGTTCCTATTACGTGATCGAAGTTTTGAAACTTGGAACACAAAAATATCGAAGTTATCTGTTCAAAGTTTCAAAACTTCGAACACGAAAAAAAAAAGATTCAACAGTAAACTAACTGTTGCAAGCAGGGGTGGATCCCCCCTGCACCCCCCACACCCCACGTTCTTTAAATATACCAACTCTGAGATCGCACTACAGTGCAGTAACAGGAAATATTCCCTTTCCGCACTATAGTGTGGTCTCGGAGTTGGTATATTTAAAGAGAGAGGGGGGTGTGGGTGGTGCAGGGTGCAGAGGGGCTTGCCCCCCTTCTTGCAACAGTTAGTTTACTGTTGCATCTTTATTTATTTTTTTTGTGTGTTCGAACTTCAGCAAGTTCGACTTTATGGTTTCGACCATATAGGGTTCGAACTTGTTGAAGTTCGATCATGTAATAGGAACATGAAGTCTGAAGGTGAAAACAGGAACATCAATAAGCAGCCCAAGAAAGGTTATGGTTTTGCTCAGACTTTCGTGTTTATCCCAAGTCAGTAGAACTTTTGAGTTCACTGCAAAGATACAAGAAACTTGAAATAGCTTTCCAGGCCCCTGTAACTTTCTTCACTTATCATCACATACTCAAATAGGTAATGAATGGCAACTTGCTTTGCTGTCTTCTTCTTCTAGCACCAAATGCAAAGTAAAACTAAAAGTTTAAATATAAAAAATGTGCAGGCCACAAAGCAGCCTATGTCATGGCTGTGTCAAAAATAGAATTTGTCATCAAAGTAAAGCCAGTAAAGGCCAGTCATCTTCTCTGATAAGAAGGGGATGGAAGGCAGATTGAATGTCTAACTTGCACAGCGATGGGGCTGAGAATTCCTTTATGGCCTGTGCCTCTTGGTCTAATGATGTGTGATGGACACCCATTTGCCTTTGGTCGATAAAATCATTAAGAGAAAGATCAGATGGGTGGGAGAGATGATAAATTAACTAGAATTCCCCATCTTTCTTCTTCAGAACTAGGCATCCGGGGATATTTTATAAGAGTAGGGACCAATGATCCTGTCTGCTAGGACCTCTTTCCCATTTAGCTTGTAGGCCTCATGTTCATTACTTTTAATGGAAGAGAGGTTCTTCACCTATGAGGAATTCAGATGTGCCAAGGACCCAGTGTCAAATCAAGAAGAGACGCATTTTATAAGGAAGGAAGTCACCTTCTTTTCAAGATAATGAGCAAGTGTAGTTGTGAGATTATCTACCCTGATCAAGGAATGAAACTGTACCTGACTCCTAGAAAAGTTACCTCTTTGGTCACAAAAAAGATGCTAGTATTTGGACTGGTTTGTCCTGATTTGGACAAGCATCTAGCAGCTGACTGTGACTTCCCAAAGTGGGAGCAGGGATGCATAGACCTACTGTTAGACCATGAACATTTTCCATTGTTAAAAACCCAACAGTAATTGACTTTCAGTTGGTTCTCAGCTGGATGGTCATTAACTAGGGTATTGGGCTTGTTCATCATGATGCTGAGTGGAATGTGGTCTGCTTACCTAATGAGTTGAAAATAAGGTAGCATGGTTTTGGCAATGTTTGGGTCATTTTCCAATGAGGATGGCCATGTACACAACAAAACACAAAAACCCCATTGTCCCCATTCCTAGAAACTGACCTGGCAGGGGGTTTCTTAAGCAGGGCAGGAAAAGTTGCAGCAAGGTCTTTGGAACCAGTATTATCAGCTTCAGTAATCATCTGAATATCTTCTGTCTCTATATGATTGAAGACATTAATGTCCTTACAAGGGACTTTATCAATGTCCTCAATAATAATAAAGTCACTATGAAAAGATTTTTCTTTAACGGTGAATGGGACATGTGCAGTAATGTGAGATCTGAGGGGGTTTTTTTACTTAAGATACTTCCTAGGGTGTGGGTTCTATTTTTTTTTGTTGTTGCACAGGTTTTTTGTGAATTAGATGGAGTGTTAATTAGCTAATTGTTTGCAAGATTTAATTTGATAGCTTGTATTACATGGTTTTACCATCTGATATTTTGACAAGAGATAGTATTGTTTTCAAGAAATCATATTGTTTTCATTAGTTTTGATCAAGTCCTATATTTTGAAAGTATGAAAGCTCTGAACACTGGCATAAAAAACGTAAGCTGTAACATTCAGTTGTATTGTCTTTGGCTGATTTCTGTTTCTTTTTGCTGTGATTAATCAGGTAGAAAATGTTCATTTTGATTATCAGTGATGTGAGATTCCAGAGGTGCAGACTTGACAGAATTATCAAGGTTCACAGGAGCTAGAAACTGCGCTTAGTTGAAATCAGGGTCATTTGGCCTGACATTCTCACCAGATGGGGAAGAGGCAATTGGGATCTGCACTGAAATTGAAGATGAACCCAATCTGGGGCAGGAACTGTTGGGGCTCTCAAAAAGTACTAGTTGAAATAGAAGGTATCACTCTAAAGTTCCGTTATAAAACCATGTCAAAAATTATAGCACTACCCTTGTGAGGTAATGAATCTAGAAATGCTTCTAAATAATCATCTACTGATCGCCTCCTCTCTGCCAAGTTTATTCCCAACTCTGTAACTTCATCATTACCTTCCATTTTTGCATAATTTTAAGGACTGGCACTGGTGTGCTTGCATTTCTCTGAGAATCCTTATGGGTTCATCATCTACCCTTCTTGGCTGGGGTTTCATCATTCAAAGGTTCCTCTTCAGGGGATGGATGAAGACTGGTCTGGTTACTCAGGCTTTTTTGTTTTGGTATTTCCATCTTCTAAACCTGAAAAAAGGCCTTTCACTTCAAGTGTTAATTACTGCAACCTGTTCTTCAAAACTTGCAAAGAGCAATGTCCAAAAATGAGAAAAGTTGATATGTTAGCTGAATAATAAATCTATAAGATATTGTATTTAACCTCTGTGATTATTTATCCAGGTTAGTGCTCATGATTTTCTCACTAAACTGTAAAAATGGAGAGGGGCGGATGCAGGTGAAAATACTAAATAACAAGCCAACTCCTTAAACTG
The DNA here is from genome assembly GCF_019279795.1 of Protopterus annectens. Lineage (NCBI taxonomy): Eukaryota > Metazoa > Chordata > Ceratodontiformes > Protopteridae > Protopterus > Protopterus annectens. The sequence continues at coordinate 726,251,316 of NC_056750.1, forward strand.
GAAATGGCATCTAGCACTCCAAAAGCACATACTCTGTGATCTGAATGAACACCCCTACCTATGGATTGCTAAGCTCTTGTAACTTAGCCCAAGACTGATTAAAAGGCAGTTGAGAGATAGTACTGATGCAATAATCTATAATATGGCTGAAGCCCTTAAATCCCTTCTTTTTTTTTTTTCCATTACCCGGACTCCCCAATTGGTACCAAACTGCTGGTTTTAGTTCCCTTAAAAGTCCCAAGATCGGTTCAAGTTCTCACCAGATGTTAAAGACCTGTTCAAATTCTCACCAAGTACAGAGAGGTAGTAGAAAAAAAAACAGCTGCATTTTTTTCACAAGAAAGGGGGCAGGAAAACAAGGTTCAATCTGCACAGAGACAACTGCATCTCATCCTGCCACTCAGTATTAATCTGACATCATCCATAGTTCACAAACTGACCTGAGTCTCCTCAGCGGCTGCTGTGTTACTGCATTGTTCCGGAATGCAGTTATCTCCTGCCCAGTACCTTCACAGTGCTTAGGAAGAGAAATGATGTAAAATGAGAGAATTAATTTGTCGAGATATCCAGCTGTCTTGTACGCATTTGCAATGGATGACTCTTCTCCTTCATGACAGGCTAAACAATTATTGAGAGACCAGCCAAAAAACGATGAAGTGTAGTAAGCTCCAAGGAGGGAGGGGGGATCTAAGTAGGCCACAAAGCTGTTCCCAGAGCGATAACTAGATCTATGCCCCACTAAGTACACTAGGAAGTTTCCAAGACTACAGTAGTCTGTAGTACAACCCCCGCCCGAGCTTCAAATTCTGTTAAAGTGATCAGTCAGTTAGTGGAATTATTCTATGTCAAAACCTGAATACCATGCTCAGTCCAAACTCCTCACAGGTATGGCAACTGCCCAGGCCCAAAAAACAGAATAAATATGAAAAACAGGGCCAGCACAAATGGATGTTGCCAAAAAAATAAATTTATTAAACAAGCATATCCAAACAACTAAGGGTGTCCAACACCCCCAGTAAAGCACAAAAGTGCTCTGGAAAAAGCAAGCAAAAAATAAATTTATTAAATAAACATATCCAAACAACTAAGGGTGTCCAACACCCCCAGTAAAGCACAAAAGTTCTCTTGAAAAAGCAAGCAAACCAGATTTGGCTGCATTAGCCTTCTTCAATACACAGACCAGATAAATGAAAAAAAATGAATCACATCAGAGCAGCAGTATATATAGCATCTTAAAGACATAACAGTCAAATAATTATATACTTAATGGATTCCTATTAAAGGTATATTCAGAGGTGCTCATTCAAACCAGGACTAAAAAGACCACCCAATTTGATTATCCATTTTTTTCCTTATTATTTAAAATTGTGTGCCAACCAATTTTGAGGGACCTATCCCCTTTAATTTTGCCGATGACCATAAAATAAAAAGGGGCAGAAGGGTGCTTAAGGGTATGTTTATAAAGTGCACTAGAAAGTTTGTGATTCCTTATGTCACTCATGTGTTCCAAATCCCTGATACATAATGGTCTGGTTGTCTGGCCTGCATAAAAAGCTGAACAAGGGCAGGAGGCCAGATATACCACCCAATCCAAACTACCGTTGGCCAAAAACTTAATATCATAAACTCTATCAGTATTAGGGCTAGTAAATTCCTTAATTTTGAAAACTCTAGAACAATGTGTACAATGACCACAGGGATAAGTACTACATAATTTGTCATCCAAAAGCGTTTGATGTATATGTCCAGCTGAGACCTGGGAGGAATGTTTATAATGGTTCAAAGGTGAGCACAAATTTTTATTTTTTGATTGGTATGTCTTTAAGATGCTATATATACTGCTGCTGTGATGTGATTCATTTTTTTTCATTTATCTGGTTTGTGCACCGAAGAAGGCTAATACAGCCAAAACCAGTTTGCTTGCTTTTTCCCGAGCACTTTTGTGCTTTACTGGGGGTGTTGGACACCCTTAGTTGTTTGGATATGCTTATTTAATCAATTTATTTTTTTGGCAACATCCATTTGTGCGGGCCCTATTTTTCATATTTGTCCTGTTTTTTGGGCCTTGGCACTTGCTGTACCTGCGAGGAGTTTGGACTTAGCACTGTGTTTCGTCTTATCGCTGTTGGTGCTGTATGGGGGTTGCCATACATCAGGGCAGAGTTGGAGCTACTCATTTATCTTTGTGTTGTTGGATTTATACTTATATGGATTTTCCATTGCCGGATTTGACTGTATCCAGTTGACTTTTGTGTAATGGCCATTTACAACCACGCCACTAACTACCTACTGGGATCTACTAGGTGCCGCCTTATTTCTGTTCCTGATTTTGGCGGAAGTTTTCATCTTGTTCTTGGTTGCAATTGTGTGGGATGTATATTTTTTTCCTCGTTGGCTGAATCTAACGGAGTTTTGGATATTATACATAAAACAGAGGTGACTTTTCATCTGCATCTAATAGATTGAGAAACGGTCTTTGGGCTTAATTGCTTATATACATTTATTTGTGTGCAATTTCCTATGGTTATCTGACACTGTCATAGTCAGTTTTCTATTTAATGTGGTTCGGGCTCAAATATATATGCTTGGTGGACTGTGCGACATGTTCGTTTGGCTTTATTGTTTTGGCATGTTTACTTATAAATACACATTGAGCCTTCTGTTGTTGGGACATTTTTTATATAGTTAAGAAACACCTTTTTGAAGAGTTTTTTATCACCAGGATGTTCGGACAATTTGTGGACATATTTCATTACTTGCCTAACAATCTATGTTTGTGAACGTAGATAAAGCAAAATTCTTTATGCCGGATTTACACTAAGCATTTTAGTGTCAACTTGCAGTTATTATTACTTATATATTCTGCTACCCTTCTTTAATACTATTTTGTGTATTTATTTTTGATCTCATTATTGGGTTTTGGGTGATGTTTCATGTCAAGGGCAAACAAGAATTCAGTGGTATAGCATTCATGTAGGACGCACATTACTAACTTTTGGGCTGTCATTGATTTATTATCATGTGAACGCCATATTTTTTAACTTATTGCCTAACACATTGTTTGATACATCGCCATTTAATTGAGGGGTGTTGTATGTTATCAAAACGGGTTGAGCAGATACATCTACTAGCTCGACTTTTTATTTTAGTCTTGGCTGTTTGTATGATGCCAATTTCAAATAATTTAGCTGCATAATATTATAATCTCTGCTAACTCATTGATATAGTTTAAGCACTTGTTATACATGATATATGTGAATAATCTTTGGGTTTGATTTAGAATAATTTTGATGTGAATATATTCCTTTATTGATTGTCATCATTGGGATTGTCTTTTGACATTTTTAGTTACACATCAATAATTCATTGGGTGGTGCTTTCCAAATCTGTAGGAGCTGAAAGGTTTTATGTACAGGGTTGGACCTACTCATCCTAGTTATATTTTTTTGCTGTCAGGGATAGCAACATTCCAGTTTTATAGGGCTGTTTAGGCCTTGGTTACTGTATTATATATCACATGGTCAACTGATACCAATTTCTTATTTTGTGAATGATTCTGGTGTGTACGTTCCTCAAAACATTTCGTATTTGGTTCATATTATTATATTATGTAATTTGAATGGATAGATATCTAGGGGAGCGTAGTGTTATGACGACTGGTTCTAGTGAGCTTTTGCAATTATATTTATTTATATCTTATACGCAAAGACTATTATTTCTCCCTGGTATTTAGTGGTTTGAACTAACCAGGGAACATAGTTTTGTGTTGGTATAAAGCTGGATTTGTTCCAGTGTTTATTTCCCACAAAAACTATTATTGTTCCCCTTTTTTTCTTATTTGAATACATACTATTTTTGAACTGAGAGGACTGGACATACTGAATCATATTATTGATTTACCATATTTTTTATGTGGATTAATAACTATTTTTTCCAGTTAATAAGGAATTATTGGGGCTTTGACCATGTTATATACAGTTTTTGGTCCTGGTTTTTTTGGACTTTTGAGGATTTTTGCTACCTCTGTGTAGCAATAAGTTTCATGTATATTTTTTATATATCTTTATATATCTTTCATGTATCTTAATATTGATATATTTTGGTAAATTATAACTGGTCTGAATTAGGTCTACCTCTAAGTACATAACTTTTTCATTCTATTATTTTCATTTGTTTGGAAATTGCATTACTGCTTTAGAATGGATTTGACTAGCATCATCAGGGGTTTATTGTCCGATAAGGATGATTTACAAGTTTTTGGTTTAGGTGATACAATGCAAGGACCTTCTGAACCCAATACATATGAGCCTTCAACCCAATGTAAGTTGGCTTTTCAAAGATTAACTAAGGAGATGAAAGGGCTTACAAGTAATGTTTGGCATCGTAGATTATTCAAAGCATACCAAACTAAAGGCATTGCCCCTAGGGGCTTAAGAGTAAGGCTACAACCTCTGGTCTATCAGGCTGATGATATATTACTGGAGGAATGGGGTAAAATTCAACAAAACACATCTATGGGTTTTGTGGAGGCACTAACAGGTTACTATGAACAGACAGTTGATAATGGGATTAAGGTGGTAGAAGATCTCTGTCTTGAAATAAAAAATTTTGAATCCTTACCCAGTTATAGAGAAGGATTGGATGCATTAGGTTCTGATTTACTATCTCTAGAACAACAACTTAAAGATAAGAAAATGAAAAAATTCCATTGGGATGTGGGCAGTTGCCAGAAAGGTCAGCCCTTCATTCCATACAAGAGTCCCTTGGTAGGTAGGAACTTTAACAGAACATTACCAGCAAAGTGTAAGAGACCCAAATCTATCCTTAAGAAAATCTGTAACACTGTTAGTTTCACTCTTGGGGAAGATTCTTCTTCTGCTACAGATGTAGACGGCAACCATTTTTTAAAGTCACCAACACCGAAAAGACATAGCACAGGTCACCCTTTAGGGTTAGGTCCAGAAGAGGGGGTAGGAAACATAAACAGTCCAAACACTCTGGAGGAGATTCTTGAAGTGATGACCAAATGTTGAGTGAATTTAACAACATACACAATGTATCTTCTGTGGAGCTGTCTCAGGCCCAGATTTCTGTACTTAATAAAGGTCTAAGCTTTGTTCCTGTTTTTTTTGTGACTGAAGATTAATTTGCATCTGATGTTATTGCCTTTTGTAGACTGATTAATCTCAAAATACATTTTGATTCTAATACTGGTGATAATGAGGTTAGATCCTTTAGATTACAACAATCTAGATTTATGCCTCCGATGTCTAGTCAGGTGCCTATTTCAATCCTCCGTCCTCAAAGATCTACATTATAATTTTAATGAGCAATATATTTTTCATCACAATCTCTCAAAGATTGGACAAACAGCTTTGGAGGAGCTTAAAAATAATAAGGATCTGGTCATATTATCAGCTGACAAAGGGGGAGTGGTAGTAGTTATGAATTGGGACAGCTATTATCAGGAGGCAGAGAGACAGCTTGGGGACGCCAGGCACTATATGCCCATGCCCTTTGATCCAACTAATAAATTAAAAACTGAAATTAACAGATTCTTATCTCAGCCACAACAGGAGGATATTATTACACTGTTTATCATTGGATGGTTAAGGATCCTGTATCCCACTACATCTACTTCTTACCAAAGATACATAAGGATCCTCGCTGTCTGCCAAAGACCAATTGTTTAAGGGAGAGGTAGTTTAACTGAGTCCCTATCCGAATTTCTTACTCTCTACCTGAAACCTCTCCTGGCTTGTATCAGATCATGTATTTAGGACACCACCCAATTTCTAGGTATCGTCTCCACTACTCAGTTGGAACCAGGTTGGCTCCTTTGCACATTAGATGTGACTGCCTTATACACCAGTATTCCACATTGGGTGAGATTACTGGCCCTGCAATATTGGTTGGACCAAAGTGCTTTATATCCTCCAGGCTTCAATACGCTTTGGTGTGTATGACTGAACATGTCTGTACAAAAAATGTGTTTTATTTTCATGGACAATATTATTGGCAGTCACAGGGTACAGCAATGGGGGCATCCTTTGCCCCCATATATGCAGATTTGTTTATGGCCTACCTGGAGACCGAACTGATATATAATCCCAACCATAACATCTATTTGGGTGAAATAGATATTTGGAGACGATACCTAGATAATTGTTGGCTGGTATGGAAGGCGGATGTGGCTTATCTTTTGGAGTTTGTGGAATATCTTAATCAAAATAAATGGGGAACTGAGTTTAAGGTAAACTTCAATTTGGAGCAAATTACCTTTCTGGATGTGACCATTACCAGAAATGATGACCACACTCTGAGTACACAAATATATTGAAAACATCCCCATTATAATTCTGTACTCCATGCCAGTAGCCTTCATCCACCACACATGATACGTAATATCCCCAAATCTCAATTTTTGAATAAAACGTATTTGTTCAGATAATAATACCTTCCACAAATATAAGTTGGACTTAGTTAATCGATTTCGCAATAGGGGGTACAAAGTGGGCAATATTGCCATGACCAGCAATTGGGCATCCACACAAGCTAGGGAAGATCTCCTGCAATATAAAAATAAGGATAAAACAACAGAGGACCAGGATGTCTTGAGAATGGTCACCATATGGACGCAACAATAAATCTTTTATGAACATTATCCAGAAACACTGGAACATTTTGCTGTCGGATCCAAAATCAGCTTCTAAGGTGGGCCAGAGATGCTTCTTCTCCTTCAGATGTGCTAAAACTTTGGGCTCACTTTTGAGCCATTATAAACATTCCTCCCAGGTCTCAGCTGGACCTATACAACAAATGCTTTTGGGTGACAAATTATGTGGTACTTATCCCTTTGGTCATTGTACACATTGTTCTAAAGTTTTCAAAATTAAGGAATTTACTAGCCCTAATACTGATAGAGTTTATGATATTAAGTTTTTGGCTAATTATGGTTCGGATTGTGTGGTGTATCTGGCCTCCTGCCCTTGTTCAGCTTTTTATGTAGGCCAGACATCCAGACCATTACGTATCAGGATTTTGGAACACATGAGTGACATAAGGAATCACAAACTTTCTAGTGCACTTTATAAACATACCCTTAAGCACCCTTCTGCCTCTTTTTATTTTATGGTCATTGACAAAATTAAAGGGGATAGGTCCCCCAAAAGTGGTTGGCACACAATTTTAAATAATAAGGAAAGAAAATGGATAATCAAATTGGGTGGTCTTTTTAGTCCTGGTTTGAATGAGCACCTCTGAATATACCTTTAATAGGAATCCATTAAGTATATAATGATTTGACTGGTATATCTTTAAGATGCTGTATATACTGCTGCTCTGATGTGATTCATTTTTTTCATTTATCTGGTTTGTGCACTGAAGAAGGCTAATACAGCCGAAACTGGTTTGCTTGCTTTTTCCAGAGCACTTTTGTGCTTTACTGGGGGTGTTGGACACCCTTAGTTGTTTGGATATGCTTATTTAATAAATTTATTTTTTTGGCAATATCCATTTGTGCTGGCCCTATTTTTCATATTTGAAACCTGAATAGCACCTAATATAGAGTTTTTCTGTTCCACATCTGTGCTTTCTGAGAAATCACTTATGGTTAAGTCACTGAGTAATTATGTATTAGAATAATATGTTTCAAATTATTTGGAATGACTACTAAACAAAACTAACCTCTCTATATTCTTCATGCCCAACAGCAATGATTAATTATGCTACAGTAAAAACAAAAGTAGCTTCTCTAATGTTTCCCCCATTGGTAATGTTTAAATCTGCCTCGATAACTGAACAGAAGAATTACCCCAAGTGAAATAATTGTGTGGAAGTCCAAGTGTTGAAGAACCATATCATAACCAGTGGTATCATACAAGCTTCAAAACTGATAAACATTTTTTGTAAATAGGTCTTTCCTTTTATTATTTATTTATTACTTTTTGGTTGCTTGCGGACCACACCATGCAGAGGACAAACTACTATGAAACAATTTACTTTGAAGACAAAAACCTGCTGAGTATGCTACACCATCAAGCCAACCATCAGAGTGAAGCAGCTTGACCATCTGGGGGTTATTTAAGCACTTCAGGCTCTGTTCTTCATGATTCACTTATGGCCAACTCTGGTTAAGAATAAACTGCATTTGTTAGGAATTCTTCATTACGGCAGCTTCATACAGCTGCAGTAAAATTCATTCTTGAGCAGGACTGTATAGATGACATGTGGAAAAGTGGGTCCAAAAACAAAGATGTATTTACTGCTAGTGAATCTCTACTGGGGACAAAAAATGTGCTATATTTTTTTCTTGTTACTCATTATTTTATTCTAGCATATGGTGACATTATTAGACATTTAATGAATAAACTTTTCACCCTTTTGTCTCATTTGTTGGAACTGCACCAGAAAATAAAAATAACTGATTAAACATTGGTTTCATTATGTTGTTATTATTATTATGATTATTATTATTATTGTTTGTATTTCTCAGCACATGGACAAATTTGGTCTTTTTAAAACATTGTACACATTTTAACATGACATCTTATGCTGTTTATATTTTCCACTTGTTATGACCTACCCAGCTGTCACAATGAGGTGTTTTGTACTAACAGCACAAAAGCATGTATCACTATTCATAATAGAAGCATCTCAATACTTTGGAATATAGGAAAAAAAAGATTGTTGTGGGAAGGTGATGATAAAGGTTCTAATTGCCTGGAAAATGATATAACAGGTCCTTAATTACACTATTGCAACTAGGTGATCGTTTAATTCTAAAAGAGTATGTTATAGCTTATTGTTCTGTTGAAGTACTTTTTGTCAGTGTTTTGAACGCTACAACTAAAAATCAGAAACCTGGTTCCACAAAAATACAATGGCATGTAAATTCTGCAGTAATTACAATATTGTTACTGAGTTACGCTGCTATATAACAAATATATTTGTATGCATAGACTACAAATCAAAAAAACTGAAATGACTTTTTGTACTGGCAGCCTACTGGACATATGGACTGATTGCTGTATTTAAAAAAAAAACTATGAGTTCATGGAACAACTGCAAAGCCCTATAGCTGTAACCAGTAAGCAATAACAGACTGTAATACATAATATGCTGTACAACAATGGCACTTGCTGAGCTGTATTACGTCAAATTCTTCCTGCCCTTGGTATGCTATTTTTACTTGGTCTTTTGTGCATACCTTTACTAAACCCTACAAGTTGGATGGTATCTCTAGAGCTAGGGCCAGTTTTGCTAGTGCTGTTCTCCATGGCTTCTTAGGGTCTTTTCTTCTTCTCCTTCCTCCTCCCATGTTTCCTCTTGAGCTTTGGCACTCTCCTGAATGTTATGAATACTGCAGCAGTGAATGTAAGGACATAGTACAGTTGTGTAAAATCTTACTATAATGGTAGATGTCCTTCCCTTCACTGCTGCAGTATTCACTCCCTCCCTCCCTCCCCCTAGTCCTTTCCTTTCTGGGTTCTTTGGGCTGGTGTTCCTACTGGAGCAATCAGTTCTGTTTATGGTAAACCTGAATGTCACCTTTATGCCCTGTGGTACACAAGGAGCAATTGAATGACATTCAGGTGTACCTTTGAATGCAACAGGAAGTCTTTGGTATACAAGCCAGACTATGGGCTTCCACAGCAGGGAATTGCGAATGTTACAAATACTGCAGCAGTGAATTGTAAGGACATCACAATTTTTCTTCTTTGGACATCAGTTTTTTGTCATATATTTTTACCTGTTCAGTTTCAAAATATAAATGTATGGAATATTTTTCATATAAATATATCAATATATATATCAATATATATATATATATATATATATATATATATATATATATATATATATATATATATGTGTGTGATGAAACATCACTTATAAATATTACTACACTGAAAGTATGGAAGCAATACAGTGGATAACACAATGTGCTTTATCCATAGCAGTTTTGCAAATTTTGCTAATAATTAGTCTGAATAAAGTTACAAGAAATGATTCAGTTATTCAGTTTTGTCAAGTAAACAAACATTATGGAACATACGAAATAAACCTTAGCTACATATTCAGATAAGATGATGCATTATATTATGTTTGAAAAAAAAGTATGCGTGATGATTTGTTTATTTAATATGATAATTCATGCTTTTATTTGTTCTTACAGAACGATTCAACAGTGGTTAAGTCGAGTACAGTCTCTTTTGTACTGCAATGAAAATGGTTTCTGGGGTACATTCACAGAGAGCCAGAGAAATTGCGTCTGTCATGGAGGTACGAGCTTGTGCCAAAGACCCATTCCATGCATTATCGGTGGCAACAATAGCTGTGCTATGTGCAGTATGGCCAACATCTCTTTATGTGGATCTTGTAACAAGGGCTACAGGCTTTACAGAGGACGCTGCGAACCCCAGAATGTGGATTCAGAGCGTAGTGAACAGTTTGTAAGTTTTGAAACGGATTTGGACTTTCAGGATTTGGAGCTGAAGTATCTTCTCCAAAAGATGGACTCAAGATTATACGTTCACACTACTTTCATAAGTAATGAAATCCGTTTGGATACATTTTTTGATCCTCGATGGCGTAAACGTATGTCTCTCACATTAAAGAGCAACAAAAATCGAATGGATTACATTCACATGATGATAGGCATTTCCATGAAAATTTGCCAGATGAGGAACAGCAGTATAGACCCAATGTTTTTTGTTTATGTTAATCCTTTTAGTGGCAGCCACTCCGAAGGATGGAACATGCCATTTGGCCAGTATGGTTACCCCCGTTTAGAGAAGAACAGACTCCAAAACACACAGTGCTATAACTGGACCCTTTTACTTGGAAACCGATGGAAGACCTTCTTTGAGACAGTGCACATCTATCTTCGCAGTCGTTCCAAGTTATCTTCATTGAGAAATGACACAGGTCTAGGCCCTGTGGACTTATCTGATCCTGCTAAGAGACAGCTATATATTAAGATTTCAGATGTGCAAGTGTATGGCTACAGTTTGCGTTTTAATTCGGACCTTCTGCGGAGTGCAGTGCAACAGGTCAATCAGTCATACTCTCAGGGGACACAATTTTACTCTTCTTCATCAATCATGTTATTGTTACTGGATATCAGGGACCGAATCAATCGGCTGGCTCCTCCTGTGGCTCCTGGAAAGCCTCAATTAGACCTCTTTTCCTGTATGCTGAAGCACCGTCTGAAATTAAATAACAGTGAGACCATTAGAATTAATCATGCTTTGGACATGTACAATACAGAGATTCTTAAACAGTCTGACCAGCTAACTGCAAAACTCTGTTGAAAATGAAATAATTTTTTGCTGTAAATTTGAATTTGTAAATGTAATTAATATACAAAGAAATCTCTATTTGGTGGAAACTAAACCATTTAACAGACTGTAAAATATTTGTGCAAGCATGTTTGTTATTTCCTTAATCAGTTATAAAATGAACAGAACTTACTTATGAGGCCTTCAATGACTTGAAGAAAGGGGGGAGGTCAGGGAGTATTACGTCTAACACTGCCAGTCAGTTGTAAGTTGACTTACTACAGTTGCTGTAACACAGTATTGGCTGGATCTAATTCAGCAAAAAAATTTCTTAGATAAATTGTCATTTAAGTGAGCCATCCATCCAGGCTGTATCAATTAAGTCCCTTTCTCAGTAATAAAAAAAGAAAAATTAAAAAAAAATTAAAGATTTTTAACACAAGTTACTGTTGCCTGAAATGTACAAGCTTATTTAAGATCCTGATGAAATTTCTGATCATAAAACTGTGATGAGTATTTAAGTTTATTTTGGGTCATTAGCATTATGAACTGATATTTAGCCTGTACATCCATGATTCTGGACAATATAATTATTATGAGGTAGAATTCCTAGAATATGTTTGTGTTGTACTTTGGTTCTTCTGCTGTAATCCAAGAAATTGTGACTAAAAAGGAAAACTTAATGAAGTGTATGTGCATAAGTGCACACACATACTGATACACTCACACATGTAGACACACACACACACACACACACACACACACACACACACACACACACACACACACACACACACACTTGCATTTTTATGTACGATAGTATTTAGCAAAATATTTAGAGTGAATTACTCAGTTTAAAATTAAATACTGCATACGATTTTTATATTAATCATGTTATCTCAAAAATGTCTGTCAGGATACTGAAATGATTTAGATTCATAGTCTTCTTTCTCCTTATAAATTCTGAGGCAAAAATCATTGATAATCAGTGTTACTCACTACAGTCCCAAGCCTCTTTTGCTCTCTCTGTCTCCAAAATACTTTTTTCTCCCTTAATCTGATTCTCAGTTGAAATCTATAAGCCCCTAATTCTGTGTGTGTGTGTGTGTGTGTGTGTGTGTGTGTGTGTGTGTGTGTGTGTGTATTGATTCACTTTAGAACACTGAATGCACATAACATTGAAATTCAAAACACTGAGACCAAAATCTTGAAAATTCAAAACAGTGAAAACTCAAAACATTGAATCCCATAACATTGAAAAAAAAAATAGGAAACCAACATTTAATATATGCCAGCACAACTACAACTATTCCAACATACTTCTGCAACTATAAGTAGGGTGGCAAGCCCCCCTGCACCCCCATGTGGGGAGCTGTGCCCCCCCACATCTCCTGCTACTTAAATATATCAACTCTTAAGATCATACTACACAGAACAAAATAGCAAACATACCATTCTGCCCTTCATGATTGCCTGTTTAAATTGTAAAAAAGAAAACTATCCTCAACCTTCAATTAGAAGCAGTACTTCAGTGTTAAAACATTACACATTACTATATATATCTGCTATACTTACCGGAGATTCATAGATAACCTCAGTCATGTTCCCTTCTTACTTGCTATAATACAACATAACACATCTTGGTGTAATGTAGAGGGATCTCTTTTAAATATATATATATATATATATATATATATATATATATATATATATATATATATATATATAAGTAGCTGGGGGTGTGGGGGTGCAGGGGAGCTTGCCCCCTGATTATATTTGAAGAAGTGTAATATGGTTTGTTTTTTATTTGTTTCTGTATGTAGTTGTGCTGGAATATAGTACATGCTGCTTTTCTATGTATTTTCAATGTTATGGGATTCAATGTTTTAAGTTTTCAGTGTTTTGAATTTTCAAGATTTTCGTTTCAATGTTTTGAATTTCAGTGTTATGGGCTTTCAGTGTTCTAAACTAAATCCATGTGTATATACATCTAAACTTCTTGCTCCTTCTTTTAGAAAGGCTAACATTTCTCTGCACTTCTCTGTCTCTGCCCTCCCTTTTACAGGGAAGGACTGTCCCCCCCGACTCCATCTTACTAATATGTGCCCAAACCCTAAACCTGCCCCTGTGACTAACTAAACACCACACATTCCTTACCAAAAACCATTTCTGTAATACTAGCACTAATCATGACACTCATACGAATGTCATGTATACCACTGCCTAAGTGCAATTTTGGTGTCCAACAATATGCCTTCTCTAATTCGTGGCTTCTGAAGTGGGTGAACACTGAATCTACCCCCGTCTCTAGTCCTTATTCTAACCCTAACATGAAACATTCACTCTCATAGTTCGTGCCTCAGTGCCAAATCTGTAGCTACATCCAGAAGTTTCAGCTTAAAAGACAAGCCCACACTTAATCATAATTATAAATACCGAATCTTACTTTTTTACAATACCTCCTTGAATTTCCAGTGCAATTCATTGTGAACAAACAGATTGACATAAGTTAAAGAGAAATTGTGGCAAATAGAATGTATGTTTTGCATTAAAGGCCATTTTTTAAATGAAAAGATAAAGGTGCTGCAGACAGAAACAAAATGCTGTGCTAATCTTTTTTCATGTGGAAAATAATTTCCCATACAGCAGTAACCTTCTTTCACATTGCTTCAGTATGGATGCAGGCATGCACAAGTAAGTATTTGCTTACTTACACTGTTTCTGTCTTTCTTTATCACATGTCTTATCTGTCTAAATGTCTGTCTATGTATCTGTGTGTATATTTATTTAAATGTGTAGGAACAGCTTCCCACTCATATGCTTGGAGATCTTTTATCCTTATAAAATGCTTGTTTGTTGTGTTTGTGCTTAAAGTCTACATTTGCTGGTATTGACCATACTTTTTGGATATTTCCCAGTGTCATCACATAAACTTTTGTTAGCTCCTATCCAGCCCACTGGACTATGATTTCTTTTTTAGTCTTAACCTTATTTTTAAAAATCAAGTCAAATATATGTATGCAGTCATATCTGCAAGCAGTTGGAACACATAGCTTATATTTATCATTATTTAGTACATTGGCATACTGCCTGATAAAAGATGGACAGTTGTTGGTTCATGTCATAATTTTATAAATGTGAACACACACACACACACACACACACACACACACATATATATATATATATATATATATATATATATATATATATATATATATAGCTGACCACTGCATGCCATGTGGACAACCGATGACAGAAACTGACTTATAAACTGAGAGAGAGAATGAAGTCCGCATTTACAATCAAGCTCCAAGTATTCCATGTACATAGGGTTTTAACACGCTTGGGTTGTATGTCCTGGGTGGATGGTTGTTACGACCTATCCATAAACACCTCCTAAGGCTCATTCAATCCAACAAACATCTGCCTCCCACGTAGCTAGGATTACAGGTGCACACCACTACTCCCAGCCACTACACATACATATTTGTTAACGAGTAGCAGAAATGCTGTTATATTGCTATACCTCTCATATCTCATCGTTTCTGTTAAAATCGTCTGAAAACATGCTAGTTATTTAGCATCAGGGACACTAATACTTCCTGCTCTACCTCAACAGGTGATACTCAGTCTCATTATTAAGATATACCAGTGTTATTGTCACATTTTGCTTGATTAATTTGGTGGGTTTTTACATTTTTTTTTTGTTCCGTAATCTTGATCCAAAGGCACTAAATGCCACTGTGAGCCATTTTGGAGAATGTGATATAGTTATGAGTGCAATCCAGAATGTAATAGGTTACCACAATGGTCCGATCTATGTTTTGTGTTTTGATGATCTGACCTTGAAAGGAAGGTGCCTGTTGAATGTAGTGGCTTGAATATTAAAGGGGTGTCTAACCAAATTTTTCTGTATTCTTTTCTGAGGCGATTCAGTGATGCTCTTAACTAGGAAAGTTACACTTGAATCTGCGTACCTTAGTTATACATATTAGTAGTTTATGGCAACTGGATGTGGAACAGGATGCCACAATAAAAGAAGAGTTGCATACTTTCAGAATTATGAATTTGGTATAATGCTTACAATGAGGTGTGAAGTCCACAACACAGCTTAAAAGAGTCCGTGGTCCAGCCCACTTACATGGTTAACAAATGATAAAAATAAATACATTAGACATATTTGCAAGTTTTAACAGCTCTTTCTTTGTCAGCGATATTCTTATCAGGATAAAAATAGTCCGTGCTCCTCTACTGCTTATTTGCTCTCTATTTTCCTTTCAACAAATGATGCTTTCATTTCACTTGTGAGACATATAGAGATGACAGAGTCTTAAACCATCTGGCAGTATTTGGAAATGTTTTGCTTGGTTGACATAAATAATATGCGGTTGACCTTGTATTTTACTGTCACTATCACTGTCACTCACTGTTCTGTGGCATTTCTGAGCCTTTCATACTATTCTGTACCAATTCTATTTATTTGTTCTTGAATGCTTGGCACATCACATTTTTTCCAAGGCTCACATATTGTTTTGTTTGAAAATGTGTTTGTTTATGTGAGATAGAATAAAAAAAAAATGTGTTGCAGAGTGATGGACAGTAGGGATTATCATAGTGAATGTTCAATTCTTCCAAGAAACAACTGTGTCATTTCCAAGTATTATGACTATTTTATCCAGCAATGCATATACTTCTGAGTTTGTAGCAGAATAATAGAGTTAAGGTAGTTAAGTTCTCAGTTGCAAATGTCTTCCAAATAGGAGATAGCATATGAGCTTAATGTCTTTAAACAGAAGTTGACATAGGAGTTAAACAAGGTAATTACATCAGTGATGTGTGCTGGTCTGTAAGAAAGTACATCTTATGCCTACCTCCTACGAAAAGTAGTTTTTATTCTTATAACAACTAGATTTTAACACACTAGTAGAAGTGTATATTTAAATATGCATGTCTAATTAAATAGTAAGTACATATTTTAATATGTTCCATAATTGAGTGAGTATCATTATATATGAGGTTTGGTAACAAACTAATTTGTCCATCATATCAATAAAACTAATAACTTGAATTACTGTATACGACCAGACCTTACCTTACAGAGCAGGTTACAATTACTGCTTGCTAATTCCTTCTATTGAATCTAGTGTTAAGTGTTTTCTCTTCTCACCAATGTCCAGTTTACATGAGTCAACAAATGGTGACCTACAACTAGATCACAGAATTTGCTGCAAATCGCCAAAGTAGATCCACCAAAGAATTTCACTATAGAAGTTAGTGCAACTGGAATTACCTCACCTAATAACTTAGTTACAACTCAAAATAGCCTTTGTGTTTCTACAGAAATCAATTAAGTGCATCAAGTTCAGTAATCTTAGCAATCTGATTCAAAACTACAACCCTGAAGGGGATTTCACCGGGGCACACACATGTGATAGTAGCAATACATGTAGTTTCCCCTAAAGTCAAGTTCCCCAGTTTTATAAGCAACCTTTCTTGCAATCTAGTTAACATAAATCATTTAAATGTTTTTATAACAATGTGTCAAGGTACTTATGTATACTTTTCCTTTAATTTGTTCAGTTAATTAATTTTACTACCAATCTGATTTTTTGTTTTGGTACACATCGGATGACCGCATATTATAGGAACATGGACTCTGTACCAGATTCATTGTTAGATGATATAAAAGCTATGTATTCCTCCCTTGAATCTCTAAAATCTGTCATGTAGTCCAAAGCTTCAAATACAGTACAAATTAGGAGCAAGCGGCACAGTGGTGCAGTGGTAGCATTGTCACCTCACAGCAAGAGGTTCTCTGCTTTGATTCTCGGGTGGGGTGCTGCCTGTGTGGAGTCTGCATGTCCTCCCTATGTTCGTGTAGGTTTTCTCTGGGTGCTCCAGTTTCCTCCCACATTTCAAAGACATGCATCTGGAGTGTTTCTCCCTAGGCCTCTGCTGAAAATTGTCTCCGTTCCAAGTCGGACTTTCCCAGTAAACAAATGTTAACTAAATAAATAAATAAAATAAATAAAATGAAATGTGTAGTTGGAAACTTTGACTTGCATTCGGACCACATGCAGTCTCTGTTGTTTCCACAAACAACAATCAGAGCTCATGGATCAACATGTTTTCATGGCAACTAATGCTAAGAGCATTGCTGATCTGCAAGCTCCCATGTATCAAGTAGAAACCAAGCTTGATGACCTACAAAAATTAGCTGGAAGGAAAAATCTGAGAATATTGTATGTCCCAAAAAGAGTGGAAAGGGATGACCCTCTGTCCCTTATCAACTGGCAGTTGCCTATACTTCTACAGGTGGACATTAATTGAACATGCTCATCAGCTGTTAGTAAGATTGCCAAACAGTCTCTAGCCTTTTCATTTCATCTTTCACCTTTTCAGTTGTAAAGATACAGTTGAAATGCTAACAGCAGCAAGGGAGTTGACATTGGCTTTAAAAATTGCTGGTCACTTTGTAAGGATGGTACTCAATTATAATGCAATTTTATTTGAGAAAAGCAAAGCACTGACCTCTTATCTCAGATGAAGAAGGAAAACAGGATTCAGTGTAATGTTGTTTACAAAGAAAACCTAATATTATGGAAAAATGAGCAGAGATTCTCTCTCTAGCTTCCAGTGGATGTGAACTGCTTTTTGAAAGCGAGGAAGTTTTCCTATAAGCACTGATATGCAGACGTAGAGAAGGCAGTGTGCCCTTCACACCCATACTCTATAAAAACAGGCAGGCCCATTTCTAAATTGCTAGAAGGGGAGAAAGGACATCAAGTCATGTTTCAGGAGACAGGGTTAGCACATCAAAGTGGGGTGGGGAAGGCCATGCAGAAACTTTTTTCTGTTACAGTTGACTAGACAAGTGCAGCCTAAACACATACATTCTGATGCAGAACAAATTGAAGTTATTTTCTTTTGCTTGGGAGAAACAACCAAGTATATTAATAAAAATGGAGAATATTCAAGAAATAGAAGAATCTTGGATACTGTCAAAGTTGTTATCTGTTGCTTTGCCAAGCATTAGTTTAGACAATTACCGTGCTTAACATAGTATGCGAGACAACTACAGACTGATGTCCAATTTTGTAGTACTAGGAATGTGAAGGAGATTGAAGGGAGATCCACAAGTGGTAAAAGATGTTTGAATCTAGACTCTACACTATTCAGATTATAGCTCTCATTTATTTTTTGTTTCCATTCAGTTAGCTTAGTGAAATAACTTATGAATGTTACTATTAGCTAGACAGTTTACTATGTGATCAGCAGTATGTCCTTCTTACAACTGGTAACAAAGTTGCTAGGATTTCTTTTTTGAGGACTTCAATATGTTCCTTTTCTGTTTTACAGCAATTGGGTGATATACTATGGAGTCCAAATCAGGTAATGTCTCTTGATTAACATAAAGAATCTTGGTTATTGGTTACTTTACCTATTTCCTCTCTCTTTTTCTGGTTGTAGTCTTTTTTTTTTTTTGGGTGCTGTCAATTGACTATCTCATACAGTCTCTTCTATGCATGCAAAATCTTTCGGCCTCTCTCTCTCTATGTCTGTATGTATATATATATATATATATATATATATATATGTGTGTGTGTGTGTGTGTGTGTGTTACAGTCAATGGTATTAGATACATGAGTAGAATGCCTTGATCATTTTGAGCAGCTATATGTATGTGCACCTGATATTGACTGAGCTGTGAATTACTTTGGGGAGGGGGGTATTGTGTGGATTATTGCCTTTTTTATTCATTTATTATTTTCTGAGGGATTTCCCTTGAGTTCTAATCAGTTTTACATTATAATTTCATAGACAATTTAACTGACTCTATATTGGGATCATATATGCCTTGCCCTTAGCTTGTGATTATTCTGGCTATTACTGTGATTTACCAGTGTGTGCGCATGGTGGATGATTTAAGTATCTAGAAAATACACAGTCACATTTCCACTGCACACATTTGAGGGATCAAGGGATGCTCATGGGTTCACAGGAAAGCTAGGCTAACTGCCCCTGATGGCAATTTTAAGGCTAGCCAATTTCTCTCAAAGACAAGAAACAAACCATCTACCTTGTGTCTGTAAAGTAAACACCTCAACCATTATGCCAACCCCCACAAAACAGGCAATATTATTTTTGCTCAACTAAGCACCCTGGAGAATATTAGGGTCCAACCTAACACTCTCATATTTGGCAACATCAACTACCCCTCCATTAACTGAGAAAACTACTCATGTACCAATACACTTGCCCAATGTTTCCAGGAATTAATTAATCCCAATGCCCTGGACAAACTCATTCTTAACCCCACTAGAGCTAGCAACATCCTTGACCTGGTCATTACTAACATGGGTGACCGTTGCTCTACACCAGTAGTCAACTCCTCCCTGGTTATATCCGACCACAAACTAAACACCTTGGAAATCTCCATCCCACCCACTGCCACCGCAAAGCTAACCACCATGAAAAACTTCTGCAAAGCAAACTTTGGGCTCCTAAAACAGAGGTGGCTAACTTCACGGCACCCATACAAATGGAGAATAGTTGCGTGACCACCAAATCATACACCAGTGCACTCTACGAACACGTACACAAATGCATGGATCTCACCATACCCAATAAAACCAAGATGCTCTCCTCCTAAAAAAGTAAGTCAATCTGGTGGTCCCCTGCCATAAACAAACTCTACAACAGAAGGAGGAAACTGATGCAGAATAAAGTAAAGTCCCAAGACTGGAAAAACTCCCTTATCAGCCTCAACAAAAAGTTGAGATCCCTCATCAGATCCTCTAAAGCTACCTATGAAATCAGAATTGCAGCAGATGGTAAAGACAACCACAAGGCCTTCTATAGTTATGTAAAAAAATATCCACGGCAATACCCAGATTTGCTCTGAGCTACTGCACAATGGTACCGCCTATACCAAGCCAACAGATATTGCCAATATACTGGCCAACAGATTCAGTGCCAACTTTACCCCTCTCCCCCCCAAAGGACCAGTCTCAATACCAGCAGATTGCCAGGTACCCAGTATTACTGCTGCACAGGTAAAACAGCGCTGTCCAAGGCCAAAAATACAGCTTCTGTGGAACCTGACAATATCCCTGGCTGTGTTCTACATGAACTACAGGGTGAACTGGCACATCACCTGTGGGACTTGTTCAGTCACAGCCTCACCTCAGGCTTTGTCCCTACTGAATGGCGCACTGCTACAGTCATCCCTCTCCACAAAGGAGGAGTGACTACAAACCCTGGGAACTATCACCCTATTAGCCTGATGAGTCTGATATGCAAAGCTATGGAACATCATCAAGAAACTAATAAACAGGGATATAGGGAATCTCCAAGCTCTGGATCCCACACAGTTTGGTTTTATGAAGTGTAGATCATGCCTGCTCTACTTGGTGGACTTCTTTGAGTCAGTCACCAGAGCTGTGGATGAAGGCAAGGTGGTTCATACAGCCTACCTTGATCTGGCCAAGGCCTTTGATACCATTCCCCACTCAGGAATCACAGAAAAACTCACTAATATAGGCATCAACCCCTATATCACCAGGTGGGTTGCAAATAGACTCACAGCTAGAACCCACAGTGTGAAAGTAGCTGACTCCAAGTCAGACTACCAACTAGCCATGAGTGGAGTCCCACAGCGTTCGGTCCTGGGTCATCTCCTGTTTGGTATCTACTTCTCTGAAGTCCAGGCCAACACGAAGGGACAAAGTTCGCAGACAATTGCATGTTGGGAGCCATTATTAACTCCCCAAGTAATGTTGGCATCCTACAGAAAGGTCTCACTGAGACTAATGACTGGTGTCAGAACCATGGCTTAAGCTCAATGCCAAAAAAAGGTGTCATCATCCGCTTTGGGAAAAACTTGGTTCCCGTGAATTACCACATCGATGGTAGTCCACTGAACACAGAAGGCATTATGAGTCTCACATGAGACACATGACTCTCCTACTTCTCCTTACTATCCTAAATCCTCTCCCTTTTTAGATAAATTATAAAGAACAACATATGTTCTAACTTTGAATGTAAAATATACTTCACTGTTATTCAAATTGTTTTTTTGTTACCTATGTTTGGAGCTTTTCTCCCCGGGCCTCCGCTGAAAATGGACATGTATCCAGTCGGATCCTCCCGGTCAACAATTGTAAAATAAAATAAAATAAATAAATAAATGAGAGATCTGGGAACACAGGTTGACAGCAACCTTTGTTTTGACCACCACATTGGCACTGTGGTCGGAAAGTCCTTCTATGCGGCACATCTCATTAGTAAGGGTTATGCATCCCGGAAGAAAGAGGTCATTGTCTCCCTCTACTCTTCCCTCATTAGGCCAATCATCGAGTACAATGCCCCATTTGGCATGTACCTCACTAGACACCTGCAACAACACTTGTCCTATATGGACAGACTCAAAAAACTCCAACTATTCTCTGTCTCATATCACCTACTTAGAGGCGATCTCTGCTTGACTTACAAACCCATGTCTGTCCCAGCTCTGTTAGAAATGCTACATCTAAAGAAATCCCAATCCCTCCACACTACATGCTCCAGAGACCTCAACCTCATTACCACAGTCAACAGAATGTGCTGGAGGGACAGGTTCATAACACAGAGACTGCCTATGCTATGGAATAGACTTCACATACATGTCAAACAGAGCACCTCACTGGCCTTCTTCAAGAGAAATCTTGAGTAGATGGGAAATAGAAAATTCACCCTGGGGATCACCCCAGTGGCTCTGCTCGACAGAGGTACTGGGAACTAAGGTCAGGTGGCACAATGCCAGGGTAATCCTATGGGGTAGGCTTGTAAAGGCTCCAGGGCCATTAGCCTAGAACACACCTATGAACAATAAAGGAATAATGGTTACTTTATTACAAGAAACTAAACTAAGGGACAGTTCATACATGCAAGTGCATTGATGGGGGAAAGGGGAAATTAGACATAGCTTGGATTTTTCAACAAAAGGCGACATGGATATATTAAGCAATACATTTTTACAGTCATCTATCCTTTCTACTATTAAGGCTAAGGAAGACAAATGGCTAATGGTACAGGTTGCAACAGAGAGGGTAAGCTTATCTTAGTAAACGTTTTGGCCTTTATGACATAGTACCTCAGCCTGGAATACCATGTGACTGAGGCTGTTAAATTTAACAGCAGTGTATCCAGCTCATAGCGTGGGAGGTGTAAATACCATGATAGGCCCATTTTCAGATTTTATGCCAGCTTGGGTGGGGGTGGATGTACATCCTACAATAACAGAAGCACTCATGCAAGCTATACAAATCACAGAAGTTTTGACAGTGGAGGTTACGGAAACAGCACACAGTTATACTTCTCTAAATTATGACAATATTATTAGTCATTGCTTCCTGTGGAAGTGGTAAGTCAGGATACTGGAGATTAAATTAAGTTTAGAAGCTGACTGTCTGGTTTGTTTCTTTCATTAGTATATTGCGAATCATAATGACGTGATTATTTAACATTGAGTAAATAAAAGAAAAAGCAAAATTAAATCAGGTCTTGGATTAGTACATTTTTGGGATCAATACAGGCAGTCAGAGCAAGATATATTAAGTTGTTTGGGAAGGTTTAAAGCTGAGTTAAAAAGAATTTTTATCCAGATGGCATGAGTAGACAATGTCAATTCGAGCCTTCAAAAATCAATGTGGGAAAATAAAATTACAGATTTAAAAAAAAAAAAGATATAAAAAGATAGGCTGCCTGGTAAGAACACAAAATAAAAAAAAACGATAAGAGATCCAAAAATGTCTCATATACATCACAAATGGGTAAAGAGAAGGATAAGATGGCTGAAAATGACAAGATATACCATAATGGCAATAACATAGCCCATATTTCTGGTCCAGAGATGTGACCTCATCAATGGTCATTGACAAATAATAAAATGAATCAAATGGACCAGCACTAAGGTAAACCATCTTTGAAGAAGAAAAATATAGCAAAAAGCAAACAAAACTCCAAACTACGAACATGCTGAGCTTAGAATTAATGCATAGAATTCACAAATAGTTTATTAAATCACATGCTCACTGTTTGACTCTGTGTTTGGGAGCCTTTGCTGCACCATCTCTTCTGTTCGCCCCCTTTCTTCTAGGTTCTGCCTCTCAATGCATCCCTCTGCTTCATTGCTACCACTTTCAATAGCTTTGAAACTAAAGGGATGACATTGTTCCAGAACTCAACCAAGGATTGGACTCTTCCATTCTCAATAGAAACCTGGGTGGACTCCGATATATTATCAGATGTACTTCATTGATTTGACTGACTAATATTTAATATATTAGTGTTAGCAGGTACCTGTTCTACATTATTTACATTACTAATTCCAGAATTCGTCTCACTCATGGAAAAACTATCAAGAGTATCAAGCCACTTGTCAATTCTATCATTGACTTCCATCCTATTTTCACCAGTAGTACAATGGTCCTTCAGCCAGTAAAAAATATTACCATTTCTGAAATCGTTAAAATCTCAGTAAAGTTTGTTTCTTTATATCAATCAGCTTTTTCTCAAAGACAGTCACCCACTGTAACATTTCATTATATAATGTATGATTTTTGGCAAAGACAGGCATTTTTATCAACTTGTTCTCAGCTAGTGCAATTTCTCTTGCAAGTCTATTTCATGTTTATGATAAAAGTAATTCATAAGACTTATGTAATCAACACTTAGCTTCAGGTTTAATTGCTGCCGTTTAGCTAAATGTTTGGGATGTAAATTGCCAGAAGAGGGCATCTTGAGTATTCTCAGTCCACAAGGGACTCATGTAAATATCTTATGTATAGTATGTTAGCAATTGTTCTGGAGCTTTCTCTCTGGGCCTCCACTGAAAATGGACAGCTCTGTCCTGTTGGACCACCCCGGTAAACAAATGTAAAATAAAATAATAAAATAAAATAAATAAAAATAAATACAAATGTCAGATTATGTCACAGAGCCTACCCAAACCTAGTTACTCTGTATAGACAGATTTGTCTTTGTCTATGCAGGGCGTAGATTGATTAGACAGAATTTACACTTCACATATCCATAATAGGTATGGTCAAAGGTGTGTAGGTTACCAATGTCATTACATACAAGCTTGAATAAGCTTTGAAAATGACCTTACAAATTATACTGGTGAGTTTATTGAGCCTGTAGTTGCAAGGGTGTATAGTCGTGCCACCCTTGTACAGTTCTCTCGGCATCTAGCATATACCAAGTGAAAGAACAGGTGCAATATGTTAAGGAGGGGTTGAATGATGCTATCTATGTATGGCACTGGAAAGGAAGCAGCCTTAAATTTAGTCAAGGCCTATTACAACTTTAATTTTTTATAGTAGTAATAGTACTTTGTCTAAAGTGATTTAGGTGGAGGAGTATTTGGGGCGAGTTAGACTAGGGTACATAGGTAGGATGAAGTTATGACTGTGAATCGGTAGTTAAGACATTGGTAAGGGCTTCTGCAATGGAATATCAGATACTAGAAATTATCAGCTCATTGCAGTTCTAGGTACTGGTTTTGAGTTTCCTAATATTGTTTAAAAGGCCATATAATTATCCTTAGAAGAGGTGGCAGTTTTTACCTTATAGTTTGAATTACAATTCCTAATGGTAAATTTGAGATCTTTACTGAACTGAATTAGTCCTGTTATGAATAGAGAAAGCTGAATTGTTATGTATTACAAATAGTGATTTCCTCTGATAATGTAGTCAGGGTATTCAAGAATTCTGCCATAAGATTTTGCATTAATTGTGTCCACTATATTTGTAGCAGATAACACACATGCATTCATACAGCAATTTAAAGGTGAGTAGAAGTCTGAGACAAATGTAGAAACAATGGTCATTAACTATCTGCTGACTGTCCCTAGGAGAGAAACAAAACTTTAAATTTTCTTCAAGGGGCTAATGGGCTACAAGTTCAGTTAAGCACTCCTTTAGTGACTAATTTGCACTGGACTGATTCTGTACTACAGCCAAAAACACCTTGGCAAAGCTACATTTTTACATGCTTAATATTGAGTATATAGCTATTGTTGTACTGATTTTAACTATGTCAGTGGCCTTGCTAGAAATTTATTTTTTTCCCCTGTAGTCACCTCACAGCAAGAGGCTTTCCGGTTCAATTCTCAGCTGGAGTGCCTTGTGTGTGGAGTCTGCATGTCCTCCCTGCAATTGACTAAACTTTAAAAAGACATGCAGGTAGGTGTGTGTGTGTGTGTGTGTGTGTGTGTGTGTGTGTGTGTGTGTGTGTGTCTTCTCTGATGATTGGATGCCTGGCTGGCAACTCGACACTGTAAAATCTACTGCCAGTCATAAGCGGACCGGTGATCTGCTGTGGCGACCCCTAACTGGGAAAAGACAAAAGATATCAGTGGCAAAAGAGAAGAGTACAAAGGCTCAGCTGGCTTTTCTAGTGCCTGGGGCTGTTATTATGTCTGGCACCCCATGTCCCTGCTCTTCATTTGAAAATCAAAATTTAAAAAAAAATGTATGTGCTGCTACATTGGACTTGTTCTTCAAGCAAGATGCACGCCCACTTCTTGTCGCAGCTTTTCATTTGAACACTGAAAAAAAAAAAAAAACTCTTGTCAGTTCAATTGCACTGGCTGTCCAAGCCAGATAAACAACCCACCCTGCACCAGCTGTTCATTGAAAGAGTAAAAGAAAACAGTCATCTATGTTCAAGACAGTCAAGACAGATACACAACCACCCTCCCTGCCTCAGGTCTTGATTGGAAGATAAAAAAAAAAAAATCTTGCTCTTAAACAAAAGCAAGCTGATTTCTACATTTGTAGCAATCAGCTTGCTACAGCTTACCATACGTAAAGTGCTAATGTACTGAACTCCCATTTTTTTAACAGCATTCTGAAATGCTGGTACAGAAGGAAGAATGCAGGAGCTGCACCTCACAGTCACATCCCCAATACCTTGAACCCAGAGGGCAGTGCCCCCTCAACAAACATTTGTGAAGCTAGTGCTACAGTGGTTTCTAGGCTGTGATTTCTGTTCAGGAAAATAAAAATGTTACTGTTGATTAGTCTGCTCTATGTAGCCTTTTTTTGGGTCCATTTTTTTGCCTGTTATAAATACAACATTTTAGCAATGGTAGCCTCTGATATGTTACAAGACGCTAAAAGCTCTGTGCTGCACACAAGAACAACTAGGCTATGTTATCTGTTTATGTATTTATTTATTTATTTTGTATATTTGTTTTTTAGTTTTCTGGTTAATTTTGAATCTACAGCTATTGATGCACTGAGTTTTAACTGTTTAAGTGACCTTATTAGAAATGTATTTTATTATTTTTCTTAGGTGGCAGAAGACAATACCAGAGTGGTTTCTAGGCTGGTGAGTGCTATTCGGGAGTATCAGTTTGTTGTTCTTGGTTACTGTGCAATATAGAGTTTTTCTTACTATTTTTATATTTGTAAAAATAAGGCATTTTACAGCAGAGCAGTGCTAAGCACCATAGTGCACATAACCATGGCAATGTGGGATGTACAGAAGCATGTGTTTTGACTTGCATCCCTACAGTTATCTCCACTACTTCTCACATTTCAGAGTTGTTTTAGTCAATAAGCACTATTAGTTTACATGGAGCAGTGCCAGCTGAGTCTTGTATATTAAAGGAAAGTTGCACCTTGGAACTAAAAATCACATTTTGTCATTGAATCTTTGTTTTTTGAGCTTCTTATAAAATTTGAATATTTTTCCACAAAATGGCTAACAATGGGGTCTTAAATAGTAATGTGATATTGTGTTAGTGCTTTCTTGCCTCCTTCCCAGAATCCATTTCAGGCTCCTTTTATATTAGTCATGCTAGATATGAGGAAGAGATGACATTTTCCTAGTCCAATAAAATACAGTGGCAACATCCTGACTCACAGGAATCTTAAGCACCTTTGGTAGCAGGAATGCATGCATCTTTTTTACTGAATGACCATCATATGCATTTCTCTCAGGTCCTGTTGCAAGCTAATTAGAGCCATTATACAGCTTTAGCCAAAGAAAGCAGCTAAATTCCAGGCTTTTGCAAGGATTGTCAGTTTGTAGTTCTGTTATGAGCACTAACAGGGCCTCCCACACAGTCCTTCTGAGGTGTGACATCTAGTGCTGTAATCACTTCAAACATGTTCTACAACTCACTAGTGTCCATAGCAGTAAGAAGATTTGTTGTTGTTGTTTTCCAAAATGCTGAAGAAATGTCACAATGTGCTTATATTTGTGCTCAAAAGTATTTTACAAGCACCATACAAAAAAGTACAACTCTCTGTTCTTGAATTGTGTTAGTTTTTTTTATTAACTGAAACATAAATGTCTTCAGTCATTATATTTTTCCATTTCTGTTGCATTGCTATACCTTGATTTATATTGCGATATACTGACCACTTAATCAAAACTAGAATCCTTGAACATGACATCAGCCATTATGTAAGTCTTAACACTTTCTGTAGCACTGTTGCAGTTACAGAAAAGTATTCTAAGGGTAATGTTAATCTGTACTGGAAATAGTGGAGTTTTTATTTAAAGCTATTCTCCTTATCTTTTGTTGTAGTGCAATCTTTGTATTTTGTTACAATTATGCATTTTTAACGAGCAGCTCTTTTTTTGTGTATTCTTTGTAGCTTGCTATAATTAGGCTGTGGATCACAGCTGTAAGATCAACGGTCCTTATAATTTACTTCTCCTATCCTAGAACATAAACAACCCAGTTTATAGTTTACTCACCCATAAATACAGCAATTGTTGTTTAATTCACCAATTTCTAGACAAAATAAAAAGTCTGCCTGTTTCCACTCTACTGCCTGTTTCATAACATTAGGTTTCCTAAGGCAATGTACTACCTGCCCCATGCTCTTAGATGATGAACTTGTATTCAGTATCAAAAAACTCTGTATGAAGGGTGATATTGAGACATCATTGGAATACTTAGTTAATGATATGAATTTATTTGAGAAAGTGTCAGGTTTAAAATTCAAGTCATAACAAAACTAAAACACTTGTGATAAATAAGCAAGTATCTGCAAAGTTAAACTCCAGCAGAAACTTTAGTTGGGATAATACACATATTAAATACTTAGGAGTGAGCATAGAATCCACTTATAAACAGTCAATCTCAGTTAATTATCAGTATCTAATTAATACAATAATGAATCTAACAGAAAACTGGAGCAGGTTGTTTTTTTTTTTTACTTTTGAAGACAGACTGTCTCTAATTAAAATGATCATACTACCAAATATTCTATTCATCGGTTAATCATTAATTCTTCCCCCACTTAAAGGAACCATAAGAAACATAAATTATATTTGACTCAAATTCGTACAGTATCCAAAAAAAACCAAAAAAACAGAATCTCCTTATACTGGCATACAACTAGTTGTGAGAAGGGAGGTATCAGTTTTCCTAATATTGATGTTTACTTAAATTCAGTTGCTATTAATATAGTATTCTTATGGTTTAAATCATCGTATTCTTCCTGCTGGACATCAATTCATGAAAATATATTATTAGTAAATACATTATTATTTCACCCTGTTATTAAAGTAGCAAGAAATGTCTCTATGTGGACCTTAAAAGCCAATACGCTAAATGATAAACAGAAATTCATGTTATTTCCTCTCATGAATCAGTTATTAATTTTTAAAAGACTTATTTACTTGAATCATATAACTAAAAACTTAATAATAACAGTATTCTCGATGGCTTTTACTAGTGAATGTTTGATTTCCTTTGATGCAAATAAAATGTTAGATAAAGAAAAATAATTTGTTGTATTGACATCAATTATGTTTGGAAATAAAATTCACTCAGCAGATTACTTGATAGCTAGATGCAGTTTGCAGAACAGTAATGGGCTTGATTTTCAAACTTGTAAAGAATTCATTCAGAATAAAATTATATCACATTTAGACACACAATAAAACCATACCTAAAATATTGGAATTCATCTTTATTATTAGTAATGGTTCCATTATGAATACCTCATTCATATCAAAGGTATATAAAATCATTAGAAGTGATGTTAGTTCTCTAAACATATCCTTCTGGAATTATTCAGCTTAAAATAAACAAAGAGGAATTTACAAAGAAAAAGTTTGAAATCAGCAAGAAAGGCAACATCTTCTCCATACTGGAGAATTTACGCATGGAAATATTTACACAGAAGCATTTTAACACCACTTAAAGTTGTCATAATTTATAAAAAAGATAATATAAAATGTTAGAGATGTGAATCAATACTGGATGCTGATTGGTTGCATATGATCATTAATTGTAAAATGGTAACATCTTTTGGACAGATTTTAGGTATTTTTGTGAATTTTTGTGGACTGATCACTGCATTATTACAGATTCTCTTATATTATTCAATGTATCAATCCCAGAAGTCATACCTGCATTCCAAGTACCTCTTTTTATGGTCAATTTTATCGATAGCAAAGAAAGTCAATACGAAAAATTGGAAAACTAAGTCCACTATCTCATTTAACAGTGAATTTATTCATTTAGCTAAATCAGTTTGTAATAATGAAATTTCTACCACAAAAGAAAGAGAAATAGTAATACAACACATCAGTTAATTGTGTGGCAGAAAATATGCAACTTAATAGAGAAGTATTAACTGTTTGTATTTGTATACTTCATTGTGGACAGTGTATATAGTTAAGTTTTGTTGTATATGTAAATAGTTTGATTATTGATATGTAAAATCAAATAAAAACATTTTGACAAACAAAAATGATGTATGAAGGACAAATATTAAACTAATTTAGAGGACTCTCTCTTACAAATGAACATGGCAAGTAAGAAACACACAGAATTATATTGAGGCTGTAAAAAATTATCTACCAAAGCCTCCCAAAACTATGGACACTTGATCTCAGTGAAAATCAGACTCTGTATTTACCTCATACATTCCTTCAAAACAGATTCATCTCATCCCAAACCACTCTCATCTGCCATAGTTGCAAATAAATTCTGATTATAGGTGACTCTTTAGTTAGGCACATGCAAAAAGGTAGACAGAGTTTTTTGCAGGAATTAGAATCTCAGATGTCACAAAGGCACTAAGGAATCATCACATGACAAATGTGACTATGACAAGGTAGTAGTCCATTTAAGTGTGAATGACGTAAGAAAAAAAAAAAGGCGAGGGATGTGCAGAGTGACACGTCAGAACTTTACATGCATGTAGCAAATGAAGGCAAGATACTGGTTTTTCCTGAATGGAATCCTTCCTTTACCTCAAATGATGCCAAGATAATAAGAAAATGTAATTCTTTACATTTGGATAAATAGTTGGTATCATTCCTGGGGGATCCAGTCTGTGTCAGCATGGGATAAGATCTCTCATGCCAAGGCTTCTGTATACTGGTTAAATGTTCTGAAGTCATCTTCATACTTTTTAGGTAGAGCTGAATTAATGGACATTTCAACATAACAAATAAACAAAACCAAAAAGTAGATCATATTAAGGCGCTTCTTCTCAATGTCAGAATTCTCATAAAAAACCTTGCCCATTCGTGTAGCTCTCCTGGAACTGAAAGACATCCATTTTTGTGAAATTACCAAAACACGGTTCAAAATGTGAAGAAAGCACTCTGTCTATAACAGTTTTTTTTTTGTATTTCATGCCTGTAGGC
The DNA here is from genome assembly GCF_019279795.1 of Protopterus annectens. Lineage (NCBI taxonomy): Eukaryota > Metazoa > Chordata > Ceratodontiformes > Protopteridae > Protopterus > Protopterus annectens. Next base: position 726,282,273 of record NC_056750.1, read on the forward strand.
CAATGAAAATTCTGGTGGCAAATCTACATTTTTCAAGGAGCATACTACCTCCAGTTTCCAGGGGCCCCACAAGCAGAACTCAGTGAACTTCAAATCACACTAAATAAAAAAAGTCATTATCTCATAGACTGTTAAAGGACACCATCCATACCACTGATCATATAAGATTCATCAATGTACTTGATGTTTTCCCTAGAAACAAGAAATAATTTATATTAAGAGACTTGAAATACCTATGAATAATTTAGAAAACCTATGCCTCCAATGTAAGATGCAAGTTCCTAGAGAGTAAACATAAACCTCTCTTAAAACAAACTGACCAGAGGATACAGTATTATTCTTGACCTGGTCCTCAAAAATATGATAGCCATATAATGTCTGACCATAACCTAGTAACATTAAACTTCAGAATTTCAAAAGCTAATACAGGAAATCTCTGAATGTCGGGATTAAAAACAGTTAAAACTCATCCAACTCTACAAGGTATAGAGATTATCATACAGTTGCACTATCCCAAACTTAAACAGAGAGGGTAGCTATACTAAGGAAATTTAGGCCCATTTAGAAAAATTCATAGAAATAGCAGCCCCTAATAGAGGTAAGTGTCATGGAAATTCCAAAAATAATCCATTCTGATAAGCTAGTACCATTAATAAGCATTACATCAAAAGAAAGAAACTCCTTAAATGATACAGCAGATTTAAAACCTCTCAAATAAAGGAGAGTATTAAGAAACAGTAAAAGAAACTGATAATCACCATCAATTCCACTAAAACTATCCATAAGCTAGGCTGGTATTAGTTTCTAGAGATAATTATAAATCCTTCATCTATGTCACGAATTTAAGGAACATTACCCTACACTGTGCTCTGTACTTCTTCAAGGTATCCCTTATTCAGACCCAACTGATATTACCAATAGAGTTTCAAACAAACTGTGTTATCTTCACATCGGAGACTACTATCCATAGACCTCTAATATGGAATGCCTTGCCTCTTCTTTTATTACTAATGAACATGCACTGAATGTGCTGAAGAAGACCAGAAATATTCCTCTATGGGACTTGACAATATCCCTGGGTGCCTAATAAGCAGTGTGTAAAGCATGCCTTTGTCAACCCACTTCCTTAAATTATCTAACGTAAGCTTAGCTGGGTTTGTCCATGAAAACCGAGGCACTGGATTTGTGATACCCTACAAAAGGATGGCCATTCCACTGGCATTGGGAGTTGTAGACACATCATGCTGACCAGCCTCATATGCAGGCCCATGGGAAATATTATAACTGATCTCATAAACTATTATCGGAAATAGGTTCATAGGTAGGTACTAAGCTATTGGCCATGGGGCTATATAAGCCTAGCCAAAAAGGTTTCCTGGCTTTCGTCACCCAAGAAAATTATTTTCCTGTGCCCCTGTCAAGCTGTGCTGTAGAAGTGATCCCCGGGGTGAATTTTGTATTTCCCATCCAGTCTTCAAGATTTTTCTTAAAGAGGGCCGATGAGCTTTGCTTGACATGAATGGGTATTTTTTTCCAGAGTATTGGAAGTCTCTGGGACAGGAATCCGTCCCTCCACATGTTCTGTTTATTGTGGTGACAAGGCTTAGGTCCCTGGAGCATGTGGTTTGGAGAGATTGGGATTTCTTTAAGTGTAGCATGTCCGACAGCTCTGGGTTTGACATAGCTTTGTATGTTAGGCATGGATCACCTCTGAGTAGGTGATATGTGACTGAGTAGAGCTGGAGTTTTTTTGAGACCGCCTGCGTATGGCATTTGTTTGAGGCTGGTAATCCTCTTAGTGAGGTATGTCTGTGGCCTTTCCAATTGTTGTAGGTGTCTTGTGATATACATGCCAAACAGGCATTGTTCTCTATAATGGGTCTGATGAGGGATGAGTAGAGGGGAACAATGACCTCTTTTTTTCTAGAGGAGAACCCTTTTGTGATGAGGTGTGCCACATAGAAGGATATCCTGACTACTGTGGCAATGTGGTTATCAAAGGAGAGACTACTGTCCACCAGTGTCCCAAGGTCTCTTATCACACTTTCAATGTGTAGTGAGCTACTGCCTATGTGGTAGTTCACAGGTACCGAGTTTTTCCCAAAGGGGATGACAGTGCACTTCTTGACATTTAGCTTGAGGCCATGACTTTGACACCAAGCATCTGTTTCTGTGAGGCCCTGTTGTAGAATGTCTACATCATTAGGTGATTCTATTACAGCTACTAGTTTGCAGTCATCTGCAAACTTTGTTAGCCAAAGACCTTCTGTGTTGGCCTGCACTTCAGAGAAGTAGATGTAGAACAGGAGAGGACACAGGACCGAATCCTGTGGTACTTCACTCATCACGGGTCCGAAGTCAGACATGGAGTCGGCTACTTTTAATATGTGGGTTCTGTCAGTGAGCCAGTTGGCCACCCATCTTGTGGCATAAGGATGTATGCCAAGTTTAGTGAGTTTATCTATAATTCCAGAGTGAGGGATGGTATCAAAAACCTTGGCGAGGTGAAGATAGGCTGTGTGCACTACCTTGCTCTCATCTATGGCTCTAGTGACTGCTTCAAAGAAGTCAATAAGGTTTAGTAGACATGATCTTCCTTTTACAAACCCAAACTGAGTGGGGTCCAGGGTTTGGAGGTTACCTATGTCTTTGTTTATAATCTCCAAGATGATAACATTCCATGGCCTTGCAGACCAGGCTCGTCAGGCTAATGGGGTGGTAGTTTCCGGGGTCCATGGTGGCACCCCTTTGTGGAGTGGCATAACCATTGCTGTGCACCATTCAGTAAGCACATAGCCTGAGGTGAAGCTATGATTGAACATGGTATTTAGGTGTCAGTTCATTATGCAGTTCATGCAGTACACAGCCTAGGATGTTGTCTGGTCCCATGGATGCTGTGTTCTTTGTTTTGGAGAGTGTGGTCTTTACTTGTTCATTCATGATTACAGGGGCTTTGCAGTCTTCCAGTATTAAGATGGGCCCTTTGGAGGGTGAGAGTGGGGTAAAGTTAGCACTGAACCTATCTGCCAGGATGTTGGCAATATCAGTTGGTTCTGTATATTTAAAGCCATTGTGCTGCAACTCAGAGCAGATCTGAGTGTTGCCATTGAGATTATTGACATAGCTGTACAATGCTTTGTGGTTGTCTTTGGAATCAGTGGCAATTTTATTTTCATAACTGTCTTTGGAGGATTTTATGAGGGATCTCAGCTCCTTGCTGAGGCTGACCAGGGAGTTCCTCCAATCTTGGAATTTTACTCTTTTTTGCAACAGCTTCTTCCTTCTGTTGTGGATTTTGTTTGTGGAAAGGGACCACCAGATTGGCTTCCTTTTTTCGAAGGATAGCATCTTGGTTCTGTTGGGGATGGCACGATCCATGCACTCGTGTATTATACAGTGCATTTGTGTAAGATTCAGAAGTCATACCTCTATTTTCCGTCTGCATGGGTGTCGTGAAGTTTGTCACTTCTGTCTTAAGAAACATGAAGTTGGCTTAGGACTAGTTTTCCTTAATGGGGTTGCGGGTGGGATATGGATGTCTAGGGTGATTAGCTTGTGGTCAGATCTGACCACTGCGGAGTTGACCTCTGGTGTGGAACACCGGTTACCCATATTGGTAATGACCAGGTTCAGGATATTGCTGCCCCTGGTGGGTGTGTTGACAAGCTGATCCAAGGCATTGGAATTTATGAATTCCAGAAAATGTTGAGTGAATGAGTTGGTACATGAGTAGTTTTCCCAGTTGATGGTGGGGTAGTTGAAATCGCCCATAATTAAGGTATTGGGTTGTACCTTAATATTTTCCAGTATCTTAAGAAATAAAGAGTGGGAATCCTGGGGCATGGTGGGGTATCTGTAACAAGCTACAACCTGGATTGCAGTCTTACCCAGAGTTAGTTGCACTTGGATAATTTCGGATGCATTATGTTGAGCAACTAGCCTGGAGGTGGGGGATATGCTTAAGGAATATGGACACACCTCCACCTTTAGTGTTTCAGTCCAGTTTAGGTGGCCGAAAGGTGTGGTATAAATTATAGCCTGGTAATGCAGGGGTTCTCTCTGGAGCCTTGAACCAGGTCTCTGTCACTGCACAGATGTCGATGTTCTCCATTTTAAGGAGTGCCTCGAGTGAGTGCATTTTGAGGTTTAGACTTATAGCATTGAGTAGCATTACCTTCAGAGTTTGCTTGCTTGTACCTGTTATGGTGGTAAATTTAGCACTTGAACCTTGCCTAAAAATGCACTATAAGGGTGGCAAGAGCCTTAGCCAGTATCCGGAATCCCAGGGGTGATGGGTGCAGGCCTTCTCTGGCAAAACATTGTGGTCTGTTGACCATATCATCCCAGGCAGACAGATACTGGATCCCCTTAGAATTACACCAGAAGCTTAGCCAATTGCTGAAGTCAATCATTTTGTCCTTGTACTGTGGTATCATTCTGGGTGATGGCAGGATGCTACTCAGGGCTAGGGTCATGCCTGCCTGGGTTACAAGATCTGAGAGCTCCTCCATGTCTCTTTTCATGTAGTCCAGGGAGTTACATCTCAGGTCATTCACACCAACATGGACAATGACAGAGGCGTATTTGTCATTGTTGTGGAGTGACCTGAGTGCATGCGTTAGGTGGCGGATCCTGACACCTGGCATCTTGATAGATTTGACCCTCCAAAGTTTATCTTTGTCAGGAGAAAATCCTACCTTTTTAATCTAGTGGACTTGTTTGAGAAGGTCACATAGCTGAGACTGGCTATGCAATGCTCAGAGGATATCTAGTCCTGGCCAAGGCAGTCAACAACTCACCCCATGCTGTCATCGTAAGAAAGCTAAATGATATAAAAATAGATCCCTATGTTGTAAGCAAACTAGATGAAAGACAGGACACATGCTGTACAAGTTGCTGGCACTTCAAAAGAAAGAATGAAGTTGACCAGTGGTGTCCCACAGAGCTCAGTGTTGGACCCTTCTTTTGGGCATTTATTTTCTGGTTTCCAGACAGGGAGTTAGGGCCCCTGGCTTACTAAGTTTGCTGACAATTATAAACAGGGAGTTATTGTTATTTCCTCCTCCTCTGATACCTAAAATCTATCAAAAACTCTTCCTAATAAACTCTTGGTGTACTCTAAATAGTCTAAAACTGAATAAAAAATGTAGTATCATTGCATTTGGTAGACAGGCCATGCCATAAGCATACTGTATTGCCAATACAACATTACAAATATATTGTAGTTAGAGACCTTGAAACATAGATTGATAACTCATCTTTTGATCATCATTTAGTAACAGTAAATCATTTCAAAAACTGTTAACATAACTATGGGAATACCATCCAGGACCAACAATGTCATTGTTCCCTTACATTTATTATTATTAATGTATTTGTTTTTGTTTTCTAGGGTAGATTGACTGATGCCCATGGACCTTTTTCAAACTCATCCCAGGACTAGTGTCTGGTTAAATGACATACTCAGAGTCATACAGTTATGCACTGGAAACTGGGGGAATTAAACCTTGATCACTGGCCCACAGAAAATGGCTCGTTAACTGCTCCTTAATCCTCTAAGCCTATTGTCAGACCATAAAGTAGGCTAATTATTGTGAGCAGTGGCCCTTTGGTACATAACGCATGAGACATATCAGACAACAAAAAAAACACAAAGGTTTCTAACCAGGAAGATGACTGGACTTGAATACATTGAGCCATCAGGTAAAACTGGAAGCACTGTCCCTTTATTCAGTATCTTACAGACTTTTATTTTCTGTAAATTTTATTAAAGTCATTACTGAAACATACAATTATTAACATAGAACTGAACATATTTTATGATAAAATAGGTAAAAACAAAATAGCAATATAAAAGATCAAAAAAAGTCAATGAACTATGTACAAAGATGTTCACTATGCTATAAACAAATAATTCAAGTTAAAACAACTGAATAAGAGCTGATTAATACCTTCAGTTTATTGATTTTCTAATAGATCAGTTATATTCATCCAATGGTTATACATTGCTGTATTCTTAGAAGAGCTAGACTTAATCGTCATTAATTCTAATTTGGATACTTCCAAGAGAAGCTCTTTAAAGTTTTGAAAAGAGGGAATTTGTGATGATTTCCGATTTCTCATGATTTCTTTCCTGGCTATGGACAGCACAGACCAAAGAAGCAAGTATTTATTTGATTTTACACAGGATGGAATTGGAGAGTTAAATAAAACTAGTGATTTAGTAAGTAGAAAGTTATCAGTGAATATTGCTTGTAAGAAATTAATATCTTCCCAAAATTTTTTATGTGAAAACAGACATAGAAAATATGTGCCCAATCAGCATTCTGTACCTTCATACATCACCAATGAAGTATATTTTCTTTAAACATCTTATTTATGTTATATGGAGTAATGAGTGATCTATTTAAGAATCTCCATGTAAACATTCTCTATTTAAGAGATGAAGTAGTTTTGCCTGCAGACTGAAGAAAATTTGATTTATCTTTATCTGAAGGGTTACAATTATTAATGTCAGAAAAATATTTCCAATAATTATCTGGGAATATATCTAGGTCTGATTTAATTGTTTTATATATACATGACAAACTAATTTTAGTTAAGTTGTTGTGATGAGTAAGAGCAATCAAGTACTGAATGATTTTTGGAATTAATTTTTTAACTGAAGAAGGTATTAAATCAAGTTTATTTTTGATATAATTTCTAGCTTCTTGTAAGTCAAGATCCACAAAACAGGAACAGTAGCTGGACAGCAACACCAGGAGCAACGAAAAAATTAAAACTTTAATAAAGTAAAGTGCTTTTCATTTGAATAAAATAGACAAACTTCATCAGACAAATAGTATCAGTGATACAAACCTTAAATACTTAAAACAATTAAACACTCAATTAAGCAATATAAATAAGTAACATCCATTCAAAGAAAAAAGGGGGCATTTAAAGAGAACCAACCACTAAAATCACCTATAGTGCAAAACATAATTCATGATATAACCATTTCCTATACAGATACGCATAGCACGATATATATATAAGCAGGTGTTCAAAATTCTAAACACTTAAAACAAGTTGAAAATTAATTATAAACTTAGACAATGTCATCTTGTTAAACTTTTAAGCTTCAATATACTACTAATGGAACAGCCTTCATTCAGACCAGGCACAGTTTATGCATTTAGTCTAATCTGCCAAGCAAGTTCGAGTTCTTCCAACTTTAAACCTACTGGACCACCTCTAGGGGTCTGGCAAATCTGATCAATTGCTATAAATTTAAAACTATGATCAGGGTTAGAACAAGTGTGCTTAGCCAAAGCGTTTTCAGGTTTATTTTTTCTAATAGCATAAATGTGCTCATAGAGGAGATCATGGAGACACCTCTCCGTTTTGCCAATATAAAAAGCTAAACAACACTGGCACTGAGCTAAATAAATAATCATCCTGGAATTACAGTTAACTCTATACTTCTGGGTGTACTGTTGGTCATGCACAGTGAATCTATTAGCTTCTATAATGTATTGGCAAAAACTACAAGATTGCATTTATACATGCCAACGCTCCTACTTGGATTCAGTTTATGCTGTTCTAGACCCCCTGTGTTTAAAACACAAGATCATTCATTTATTACAACATATAACATTAATAGTAAAGACTGTTTTCATATCTTGTTTAAAAACTGGGCAGTTTTCAGGAGTGATCCTAGCGTTTTCCAAAGGGTAGGTGACCAACCTACGGTAATTTATAGGAAAGCTAAAAATCTTAAAGCATTTTTTGAATCACATAAACTGAGTCCAAGTAGTACCGTTGGCATGTATAAATGCCAATCTTGTAGTTTTTGCCACTACATTATAGAAGCTAATAGATTCACTGTGCATGACCAACAGTACACCTTGAAGTATAGAGTTAACTGTAATTCCAGGATGATTATTTATTTAGCTCAGTGCCAGTCTTGTTTAGCTTTTTATATTGGCAAAACGGAGAGGCGTCTCCGTGATCGCCTCTATGAGCACATTTATGCTATTAGAAAAAATAAACCTGAAAACGCTTTGGCTAAGCACATTTGTTCTAACCCTGATCATAGTTTTAAATTTATAGCAATTGATCAGATTTGCCAGACCCCTAGAGGTGGTCCAGTAGGTTTAAAGTTGGAAGAAGTCGAACTTGCTTGGCAGATTAGACTAAATGCATACACTCTGCCTGGTCTGAATGAAGGCTGTTCCATTAGTAGTATATTGAAGCTTAAAAGTTTAACAAGATGACATTGTCTAAGTTTATCATTAATTTTCAACTTGTTTTAGGTGTTTAGAATTTTGAACACCTGCTTATATATTGATCTCGTGCTATGAGTATCTGTATAGGAAATGGTTATATCATGAATTATGTTTTGTACTATAGGTAACTTTAGCGGTTGGTTCTCTTTAAATGCCCCCTTTTTTCTTTAAATGGGTGTTACTTATTTATATTGCTTAATTGAGTGTTTAATTGTTTTAAGTATTTAAGGTTTGTGTCATTGATACTATTTGTCTGATGAAGTTTGTCTATTTTATTCAAATGAAAAGTGCTTTACTTTATTAAAGTTTGAATTTTTCCGTTGCTCCTGGTGTTGCTGTCCAGCTACTGTTCCTGTTTTTTTGGATCTATCAGTTTGTTTTTTCTGCCTTGATTTGAGTATTCTTGTAAGTCAAGCCATTGTATTGAATCAACGTCATTCTCTTCCAATAAAGTATTAATGGATTGTAATTCATTGTTTTTCAACATTTGATGCTAGTAAATCAGATGTTTTTGTTCAAACATTGACATTTTATGAAAATTTGTGGTGAAAATAACCCCTGTGTATATGCTATATGGAAAATAAGGAATAACCAACTTTCATAAGGCTGAAATCTAAGAATGATATTTTTAAAGGCTTTTAAAATTATATTAATATAATTTGATATAAAATTGTGAGTAAGACAAATAGAAAAATGTTCCTTTAGATTCCATATGAAAGTGTTATTTACTAGATTTATCTTAAATAGGTCATTATTGTTATTTAAATTTTGTGATGAAGATAGAATAAAGTCTTTCAATTTTGCTGAATATTTACTATCTAAAAGATACAAAATTGTTTTAATAACTGAAGAAATTGGATATATTTCTAAATTTGGTAATGCAATACCTCCATTATCCCAACTGTACATATGATATGTTAAAGAGATCCTGGGTTTAATTGTGTACCAAATAAAATTTTTAATCATAGTGTTAAACTTTTTAATTATTGTATAAGGTGGAGGAATAGAAATAGATTGAACTATGTATAAGATTTTCAGTAGAAGTATCATCTTAATAATTGATAATTTCTCCTCTATTGAGAATTTTATTTTAGACCATTTTTGTATCAGGTTATCTATTTATTTTAAGCTTTTATCGAAGTTCAGTTTTAGTATTTCTTTTTCATATTCTTGGCAATAATTATTCCTAAATATTTTATTTGTTGGAACTGTGATATATATTTTCAAATTCATTTGGAATATTACATTTTTTGAACCAGGTAAGATTTGTGTTTTATTGTGATTAAATTTAAGACATGATTTTTTTCAAAATATTCTATATCATTAAATAATTCTTGAATTGTTGAATTCTTACCTCTCAAAGTAATCAGAATGTCATTTGCAAACATTTGAATCTTTGAAGTTTTATTTACACTTAAATCAAAACCTTTAATATTGCTATTATCTCTAATTAAATTTGCCCAAGGCTTCATAACTAAAGTAAATAAAAGAGGGGATAATGGACAACCTTGTTTAGTCCCTTTAGTAATAGGAATAAACTGAGAAATATTAGAGCCAATTTTGACATACGCTCGACACCCTATAAATAACTGGGTAATACGATTTATAAAATTTTTGAAAAAGTGAGTTCCAGTAAAAGAATAAAAAGGTAATCCCAATTAACTGTGTCAAAAGCACAATTTATATCTAAACTAACTATAGTTAGGTTATTGTTTAAGTTTTTAGTTGGCTCAGTTAATGTTGTTATTATTTTAATGTTATCATAAGTTGTTCTATTTACTATGAAACCTGTTTGGCCTTCATCTATTAAGTTAGGAAGAAAATGTTTTAGCCTCTTTGCATATATAGACATAAACATTTTATAGTCCATGTTTAATAACGATACAGGTCTATATAACTTACATTTTGTAGGGTCTTTTTCAGGTTTTAGAATGGGAGAAACTAATGTATATTTTTATGACAGAGGGGATAGTATTTTTATTGTGTATAGTATTGAAAACTGAAAGTAACAAAGTTAGTGCTTTATCCAGAAGGATTTTGTAGATTTCAGGAATAATGCCGTCATAACCAGGTGCTATATTTTGTTTGAGTGTATTCATTTGTTCTTGGATGTCTTTTAATGTCATTTGTCTATAGAGTAACTTAATTTGTTCTTCTGTTAATCTTTTTTTTTTTTGAGTTTTTATTGATAAAGGTTTGAATATCTCTCTTTGAGTTTATTAGAGTAGAAGATTGGTTTAGCTTAAGGAAAAATTCTCTAAATTCAGTTAGTATGTTATGTAAATCAGATATTTTTTTTCTTTTGAGGTGAATATATTTCTTTAATATAATTAAATGTGTTCAATCTTTTTACTTTATTGACTAAAATATTAAAAGATCTGGGATTTATTGAAAAAAATTAATAAATTTAAATTTCTCTAAGCTGATCATAGTTTTATGGTTTAGAATCTCAAGATATTTCTTATTTAAGGTTTTTAATTCATTCAGTTTGGATTTTTCTTGCTTATTTTTTGATAATTCAAGATTCAGAATATCAAGTTTAGTTTGTATCTCTTTTACATCTTTACCCCATAAAAGTCTTTTTTTTTTGTACCAATCAATTATTCTGCCATATAGATATGCTTCATTGCATCCCATATAAATATTTCAGGTATATTATCATTGGCATTAAATTAAAAAAAAACTATGAACGTCTAATATAAAGATGTTAAAATCTTTTAATTTAGTGATATATGCTGGAATCCTTTTTATCAGACCGTTGGCACATGTATAAATGTATATATCAAAGGGTATAGAGATGTGATCTGAAAAAGGACATGTAATAACTTTTACATTACTTAAAGAATCTGTTAAAATATTACAAATAAAAATCACTGTCTATTCTTGAATATGTGTTATGTCTGTATGAAAAAATATATAAAATAATGATTTTGGGTCAGCATAATTATCAATGTTTTTCAATAAAAACACATTTGTAAACTCATTTAGAAATCTAGCTGAACTCGAAACTTTTCTCTTACTTTTAGAAGTGGAAACTGAACTATTAAAAATGCAGTTAAAATCACCAGCTAAAATAATATTGCCCTTAGAAAATTGGATAATATGATCAATATATTGTTGTGCTGAGCTCTGTCCAAAGCCAGAGATCCAGTATGTATTTATTATAGTGAATATTAAATTGTATGACAATAGAAGCTACCATACCTTTATTATTTTTGTATGAGTCTATTATTTTAGGTTTTGGTAATTTATTATTCCAAAGTATTACAACACCTCTTTTTTGAGAGTGTTGAGAACTAACAATGATTGAAAAAGATTTAGATTCTAATTTGGAAATATCTTCAATCAAGTGAGTTTCTTGCGGAAAAATTAATTGTGAGTTAAGTAACTGGAGATACTTATTCAAAGACCTTCTCTTGTTAGGGTTATTTAGCTCATTTACGTTAAGAGAAATACAATGAAATGATGTCATATTGTAAATTAGTTGGAATAAAATACATACTGATTTAAACTTTTAATAAATTTTGGAATATGAGATGATACTAGAAGAAAGAAAGGAATACAGCAATTTATAGTGAAAAAGATTTAAATATAAATGTACTTAAATATCTTTCAGAGAAAATATAACCAAAAAAGTATAACAAAAACTTCTAACAGTAAAACCCTCTAAAACCCACCTGGAGTTATAAACTCCTAATTTGAGTGACATTAATCACTCAAATTAACAATCCTTCTAGCAGCATATCTCTATCAAGCTCTGCTTAAATATAAACTATTTCACAGTTAAAAACATGGCGTATAGATATGAATTTCAATGTTATGCAGAAGTGAGAAGTCATCATATATTTATATTAGATTAACTAATAAAACAAGTTAAATAGTAATAAATTACAAGAATGAAAAGCATACTATAATGTTACTAAATGTCTAGTATCAAAATTAGCTATAACAATTAACACCAGTATTGTTTAAAGTCAGCAGAAAAAAAATATTAACAAAATGTATAATATCCTTCAGCAAAAGGGCATATTCAAATTATTTAGATTTAATGAATCAATATGAATACCCAGATGTCACACTTCTTGGTATATTTTTAAGAATTATTTACTAGGACTATAGTCATTACAGTTCAAAGATGATTGGACAATGGTAAAATAAGACACTGGGGAGAGGAAAATAGTTCCCCCCAGTGTTTGGTGTATATCTGTTCTAAAACTATATCCTTAACAACTAATATATGGAGAGCTATATTCAAGAATAAAATTATAAAAATTAATATATAGTAGTGTGTCTTGAGGTGGACCTTTTTAACCATGAAAAAAAAAGTTGAAAGGGCGTACTTCAATTTGTCTTAGAAGGTGATCTCTAGAAGGGAAAATATGTTTGTTGGAACTACATTAGAGTAGTACTTATGTGACGACCGTGCCCTGGCCCAACAATCAAGGAGCCTCAATCCTCACCACTAACACCAGGGAGGTCATCTCCTAAAAGAGAGGAAAGGATAACTAATACACACAGTAAAGTACAATTTCCCTTAAGTGCACATAGAGATCACTGTCAGTCTGGGACTGGTTGCTCCTTTGCTCACCTGGTTCCCAATAAGACTCCCCACTGGCACAGCTATAGGGTCCAGGTCTCAGCCTAGCTGGGCAAGCTAGAACCTCCAGTACCCTCTCTGTTCAACCCATGCTTCGTGTCCCTGCCCAAGTATCTGACACAACACATGCACACACACACATACACACACACACACACACTCTTTGGGCAGAAACTAGAGCAATAAAGCACATTCCACATGTAAATTCTAGTCATAAACTTTAGCCTTAAAACAATGAGCATGAAACCTTCATCCAGATGCACTGGAGACAAATTGTAATATGAAAGGGTCACAACATGCTTCACTGGGCCAGTAGAGTGCAATGTTGTCACATATTTTGCAGTTCCCACATTTCACAGTATTCTTTTATACTCAAGAAACATGCCTGTATTTTACATTTATTTACAAATGCCAGAATTATATATCAGATTCTATTTGACTAGGCTGGCAGCCTTCGTCCATCTCTCCCCAGTCGTCACAACTTATATGAAAATTAGTTATAGGGTGCATAATATCAAGTAACAAATTCTACCAGCATTAACGTTAACATTAATATATATGGCTGCTTATAGTTTTCAAAAGGCAAAATATTGCAACACCCTATCTAATTTTCTCATTATTCTCTAAAAGAGGCCAATAAACTGTGAGAGTTAAACCAGAAAAGAAAACAAAATAATTTTTACAAGGTTAATTTAAAGTTTCTCAGACTTATATTTAACACAGGTCAAACAGTTAATGCATTATTCAAAAAATATTATTCATGAACCTGTAGATCTGTGGAAATGCTATTATATGTTGACGTTCAAAACATCAGCAAGTAACATGTTTGTGCCTAATAATTATATTTATTATTAACTAGTGTTCAGTTTTGTGTATAGATTGGTGAAATCATAACCAAATAATTAAAATTATTTATTAAAACTATAGGGCTATGAAAATGACCAGTACCATAAATCAATACTGTTCTAATGTCACCTCAGTCAGTTCAAAACAGGAATACAGCACATGACAGCTAAACAGCTATATCATAGTTGTTAGCAAACATCTATTATTTTGAGATAAACTATATATGAGGCACTAAATTCGTTTGCACATCTTACTTAAACTTTAAAAATACATGAAAGTAAAATAGCACAATAATATCTTTTTAACAGCAATATTTGCAGAATGTCTTGTTACATTTAGCAACCATTTATCTATACAAAGCTGAAGAAGAAAAAAACTCTAAGCACACCAGTGGATTTGATACAAGTTGGGTATTATTATTCCTTTAGATATTCAAATGTCAGTACCATAAAAATAATTAATTTCAACCTTATATTATCCTCTGATATCTTCATGTCAGTAACATAAAGCAACAATTGCAAAGGTGTTAACAACCACTAAGTATAGTGTATTTGTGAAGCTATAATATTGAATGTCAGGAAGAATGAATACCTATTATAAATTTTACTGCTAAATAAAAGTAGAACAAATGCCAAGTTATAAATTAATAGGAGATATCCATCAATTAGATTTTATAATATTAAATCTGATATGGACATTTAGCTTGAGTGATGAATATTACTATAGGTATCATTTTATATAACAAAAAAAAAAAAAAAAAAAAAACAGCACTACCTACCAAGTGTATGATTAAAGCAACTGTTATCCTTATTGGATTAAGAATATCTTTATGGCATGACAGATATCTTAGGATGACTTATAAATGTTTATTCTATTCACAGAAAACATAAACATAAATTATGTTGTATGAGTCCAAAGATACTTCAGGATTCGGAATCTGCCTTTAAAAAAAAAACACAGTCATCAATGATGTCATCCAGCTGTTTAAGCTGTTCAGAGATGCGTGCGGACAAATTGCTGAGCCCGAGAAGGCAAAGATAGCTTCAGATATTTCAGCGGGAAATTTCACTCCATACAAGCAGCAAATTTAGACTTCTAGAGGCTCGAGAACTGCTCAAGCCACTTCTGCAACAACTAAAGCCTTCACTATAAACTGAAGCATAGAAATAAAGAAAGAAAAAATAAAAAGCACCCTCAGATCCATTAAATCTTTGGTTTTGTTGCTAACCCAAATCCACCAACAAACAAAGGTCACTGTAACAAGTACAATAGCAAGCAAAAGGGCACCAACTAAAGTAACCAGGCTTAATTACTTAATAAAAACAACACAGGGAAATAAATAGAAAAGAAGGTATATCCTAACACCACAAATAAGGGAACACAATCGACGACTTTAAATAACAGCATGAACTTGTCAAAATCACTGCAAGGAACCCCCACACAAAAAGTCACCAAAAACATATTCAACACATATTTCCAACATCTATAAATAAATAAATATGAAATAAGAAACAAACCCCAGACAAAAAAGATAAAAAGACTGTGAAGATAGAAAGACTTAGTCTATTCATATATACACTCTAATAATAAGGTAAAGAAGTAAGACAGCAACCAGAATTCCAACCATGCAATCAAGGCAAAATACAGCTTCATAACATCAATAAAGAAAATAATATGAAAGTATAAGCAAACATGGGGCATTAATCTAAACTTTTTTTTATTATTAATTCCCTTTTAGCATTAACAGGGCAGAATGTTAATAAAACATGTATATATAGGATAAATACTAATTACTATATTATATTTTTAGAAATATCTAAGACATGAAGAACTAACATTAATGAAAAGGAAATGAGATAAACAAAATGCTAACAGCTATTAAAATAATCTAAATAATTAATCAATAGATAAACACAAGCTAATAAACAGAATAAAATATAGATTAAAACAACACTCACCAGTTGAACCATTTTCATTTTCCATGACTTCTGGGTCGTAAGAAAGATCATAAGAAAATAAAAATAAACTTAAAATCCATATTATAAAAAAAATATTTTTAAGTTTCTTTTTATGTTCAACTGTTTTCCATGTACCATTTTCAGCAATTCTTTTAAGACTTGAACTAGCCTAGTCCATTTCATCAATTTTTCCAGTATTTTATTGGATTTTATATATCTGATGGCTGCATCTAGTTCTTCAAAGATCTTCAGACCATCTTGAAGGAAGATTTTTCAGCCTTGCAGGGAAAAGGAGGTGAGATTTTATTTGTGTTTTTGTATGTTCTTTAAACAGTGGTAAGAATTGTTTTTTTTTAGTTATGACAGATGAAGAATAGTCATTATCAAAACGAATGATGTTATCTTTGTATTTGATAGGTGATCTAGCCCAAGCCATCTTCAAAACTATTTCTTTATGATGAGTGGATAAGAATTTGACTAAGACTGATTTAGTGAAATTGCTTTTGGCATTTTTAGATATAGACAAGGACCTGCGGGGTCTTTCTATACCAAAAGAAAGTGCTTCTGGAAGCTGTAAAATTTCAGGTAGCCATGAGGTTATAAATTTCTCCAAATTATTTTCTTCCAGATTGTCAGGTAGCCCAAAGATTCTGTTGTTATTTCTTCGAAATCTATTTTCTATATCATCTATTTTTGATTGAAGCAGGGTTTTTTTGCTTTAGGAGAAATTTCAAGTTATGCTCATTTTACTGTATTCTACTGTCCATGTCACTTAATGAAGTTTCAATGCCAGTAGTTTGTTTCTTCTGTTGTTTAAGATCTTGATGAATTGTTTCCATTTGTTGTGAAGTAGTTTCTTTAAAATTATCAGTCTTCGTGTCCATTCTGTCAATTTTTGTTGATAATTCCTGAACAGTAGTTAAGAGTTTGAAACTCTTTTGTTTAGTGCTGAGTCTTGGTAAGAGGATTTTGTAAAGTTCATGTTGAAGTCAGATGCCAGAAACTTGTCTCTTGTATTTTGACAGGAAAAGTTGAAATTATTTAAAAAAAAAAATAATACTAACTAAATAGACTATTAAGAGAAACCAAATATGTAAAAACAAATGTTTTAGTTATAATTAAAAATTCCTGTCATAAATGATATGATAAGGCAGAGCAGAAAGAAAGTGCTGCTACTCAAGGCTCATCCTAAACCATGTCCCAACCCATCTGACAGACTTTTGAAGGTAGACCTATTAGTAGCCTATCACACTATTGGGAATCCAGTTGCACTTGATATCTGGTATCTTTGCAAGAATAGAGAGTATTGCTTGAATAAGGGGTTCTGGCAAGGCATATACAGTCCTAAGAATCTATGAATCTGTGAAAAAGTCATTGAGTGCTAAGAGACTATAATCAGACCAGTCTTTAAAAACTGTGAGGTTTGAAGGCATTGATGGAATAGTAGGACTAGAAATAAGGGGGAGTATTCTACCTTGCTGCCTAAATGTGGATCAATGTATGCATGGTAGGGTGTAAGATGGGTTGATGTTTGTAAAGATGAGGTTAAAATATTTATATATCTAGTGGACAGAGAAAATTTTGGTTCAGGGAACTGGCATCTAGTGGACAGAGAAAAATTTGGTTTAGGGAACTGGCATTATTAATAAAATTTAGACCAATATGGTATGTTTTTTTAATCAGATGTATATGTTTGCCAGTTAATAAACATGTAATTAAAAGCACCTCAGGTTTATCATATTGGGTTTAATAGGTATAATAATTCTGCTGATTTAAGTATTCTTAATGATCAGCAGGGTAAATAGAAAGGGATCTGTACTTAGCACAGAGCAATGATGTCATATTTAGTCTTGTATAGAGATATCTCTAGTTTGGTATTATGTTGAATTTTGCATGAGGTAATAGGACAATTATGCATGGTCCCAAACAGCTTCCAGAAGATCTCAGGAAATGGCATGTGCTAATCACATGTATAAAGACAATGTTGTCAGTGCAAATAAACTATTTCAGTAGCTAGATATGTATGCATATTGTGCTTAAAGGTAAATAAGGCCTCAGGTTTAAGGAGGTCTTTTATATAGCCTCCTAACATTGAGCAGTGCCAGTGGGATATTGGCTGCATTCTGATTTGGTAAGCTGTTCCACCAGAATCTGCTTAAAAAAGGTACAAGAGGGTAGCCATATACAAAGGCTGTATGTAGAGTGGTGAAGGCCATTCCTGGTGGGACAAACTGACCTGTCTAGAATCTCCACCTATGTTGACACATACTGGATTCTCCTGGAATTAATCCATTTTATAAACCTATTGTTAAAGTTAATTATCAACTATTAATTTATTTAGCAATTCATTTAATTTAATTAGTTAATATAATAATTATTAATACATTATTTTTGTCTTTGAACTGTGGCATAATACTGAGACATAGCAAAATGCTGCTCATGATGAGAATATTCTGTGCCTCAGTCACATGTAGAGCTTGAATGTCTCTCTCTGTATCTCATCCAAGGCAATAGTCTCTAAGTTCATTCACTCTCATGTGGTTAGCATTTTATTTCAGAGAGTGTAAAAACCCAAGTGCCTTTGGCACTTCATGAGTCCTGCTGACCTGAACATTATCCTTGTCCAGCTTGGTAAGAGAACTCCTGATGTGCCTAGGTATGGAGTCACCTAAACTTGTTGCATTGCCAAAAGTGGTTGTATGCTTTGAAAACATTATGAGTTTAGGCTTATAGCTAGGGTAACACTTGCTGTGGGTGAATGTTGAGGGAGTAGATGCTGTTGCAGTAATGGTGAGGGGTATGCTATGGAGCCGTGGCTTACTGCAATGCTTTCAAGGAGACTTAGGTAGTGATTTCCTGGAAATATCAGTATAATTGGGTCTAGTGATTGCTTGTCTGGTGGTGTTTGCTGTCTACCAATCTTTAGGCAATGAAAGGCATGCCTCAAGCTTGAGTAGGTCTTAAAATCCCTTTCAAGCAATTTTTGTGTCGTGCAAGGGGAAGGTATTATCAGTAAATATGAAGCAATTGTTGCATTGCCTCAAAATCCCAAGTACTAACAGGCTATGCACAGAAGAGGTTAGAGCTGAATGTGTTTCCTTAGTTACAGAGGAAGGGGAATGATAGCGGGGTTGAAATAACTAGGGATGCTTAAGGAATCAAACACTTATTGTTAAAAGTCTGTCATATTTGCACAATACACACAGTAGGATATCAAATCTTAGATAAATAAATAACTAAAAATGTAAATATTGAATACTATTATATTTGTATTTATTTTTTTTTTTATTTCTATTTAACTTTTGTTCACCAGGAATGTCTGTCTGGGAAGCAGTAGCATCTTTTCAGTGGCATCCATGGGGAAAAAAACTTAACTACAGCAAGCTATGAAATATAGTGCAATATGAGAGTTATGAAAAAGTGGTACACAGTTTTAAACTTACATTATGAACTATTAATGGATGTCAGCAAAAACATAACACATAAAGATGCAGTATCTTTACACTAGGGTAAAAATTTAATTATTAGCAGTGTAGGTGCAGGGACAGATTTGCCAAGAAGGTGAGTAATACGGTGAGTAAAGTAACACAGTTTTTGGAAAATCATAAAATACATCAGAATGAGAAAGCATTATAAATCAGAGGTGATGCAGGTTTAGACAGAACTAGTCAAGAGACATAAAGAAAGCTCATAGATTTAGGAATAGGGTAGCCTAGCAATATTAAAATGAATACCTTCAAACAAGGCAATAGGAGAGATTAATAACATTTTGCTCTAATTTTATTGTTGTTTATTTATAGGCTTAGGTAAGCACTAGGCTATCTGCCCTTAAAGACCATTTTCAGCCTAGCCAATTTCCCTTGTGTTCAAAGCAACGTATGCCATTTGGCTAGACATTGGGTCTTACCCATCCCATGGTCGATAATTATATATTACCCTTAATGAGAAGCTTTTAGGAGCTGCTTCTGTCCATTAGTAGTACAGGAGGTACTACTAGGATAAACGTTCTGTTTCCCATCCATAGCTCTAACTTGCACTTGGACAGGACAGGGATGAACTTTGTTTTATGCAGATGCCTTCTGCAAGATATACCTGTCCCTCCAATCTGTTTTGTTGATGTTGCAGAAGAGATTTAGATCTCTAGAGTATTTATGATGCTATTTGACTTTCTGATGTGCAGTAAATAAATCAGTAATGGGTGTATTGTATGCCAAACACAGATAACATCTTAGTCTGCAGGGTACTGAGTATAGTGACAGGGCTTTGACTTGATCCATTCTGGACATGTTGTTTAGGCATTGTATCCTTTTAGTAAGGTATCTCTATGGATGTTCCAATTGTTGCATGAGTCTGGACAGATACTCACCAAAAGGGCATTATGACTGACCTAATGAGAACTGAGTAAAGGGGGGACAATGTCATCCCAAGTTATGTCATCCCAAGTTCTAATCACAATCATTTTATAAGATAATAACTTTATAATAAATATATTCTATCATGTTAAAACTCATAAGATAATTTTCTTATTACAGTTTTATTTTTTCATTAATTTGTTTTCATCATTGTATGTAATTATAAACTGCAACACACCTACAGGGGAACAGCTGATACTAAACCCTCCCCCTAAAAATTACTTCTACTGGACCCCTTCAAAACACAATATTAGCAGGCAAGGTACTGTTCAGTGTGGTAATGGGTGAATTATTTACTAGGCTGTTGTTCACTGTATACACATATACACTTCCTAAAGGAACAAAGCATCAATGGTAATTACAGAATATTGCTATTAAAGTGACAAAGATGATAAGACCACAGAAGGTATTTTCCCATGCAGACTTGGTAGTAACAGACAACCCAGGAAGAAAGTGAATCATATGGTACAGCAGCATTTGTTAACTGCAGTTCTAAATATATGAAAGCCACAGCAAACTTTATTGTCATTAAGACTTTACAACAAATGCAACTGAATGAAATTGCGTTGCTCCAGGCTCTATGTGCAAACTTCTAACATATATAACAATTCACATTACTACACATTCCTACTACATAGTATTTACTGTTTTACATATTAACAGACATTTACTAAGCTAAAGAAACACAGTATTTATTGCACAGAATTCCACAGCTCCTTCTTATTGCACAGGATTCTGTTGGCACTAGTCTAAGGAAACACAATATTTATTGCACAGGATGCTGTTTTAGCATCAGATGATATTACACATAAATAAGATTATACTTTGTTAGATTAATTGCACAGTGTATTTAAGACCTTTTAAGGTTATTGCATGCAAGTATGCTTTTCACTTGTCATATTACCTTCTGTCCCTGATGTCAAGTGAGATGTAAGTTGCCATTGGAGTTCAGTAGCCAAATGGCTAAGGGATAGAAGCTTCTGCTAAATCTGGCTGTTTTTTAACATATGCTGTGATAATGCCTCCCAGATATTAGGTGCAGGAGCAGTCCATATGTAGGGTGAGTGCAGTCCATGACTATTATCCTGGCTCTGTTGAGACAACAAGACTGGTGCAAGTCTTTAATAGATGGTAGAGTGGTCCTGGTAAACATTTCCGCTGCTTTCACCACTCTTTGGGGGGACTTGCAGTCTGTAGTAGAGCAGTTGCTTTACAGAGCTCTAAAACTGATTGTCAGGATGCTCTCACTTGTGTCCCTGTAGAAGGTTATGAGAACAGGGGCTGGTAGATTTGCTCTTCTAAACCTTCCCAGAAAGTGTAGGCATTGTTGTGGTTTCTTGACAATGACATTTGTGTTCACAGACCAAGACAAGTCTTCCAAGATGTGCACCCCAAGAAACCTGGTGCTTTTTACCCTCTCCACTGTTTCCCCATTGATTGTGAGTGGGGAATGTATCTTATGGTTTCTTCTGAAATCCAAGATTACCTCCTTGGTCTTATTCACATTGAGTACCAGATTGTTGTTACCACACCAAGTTATCAGTTGTCTCTCCTTTCTGTAGGCTATTTCCTCCTCCTTGCTGATGAGACCCGCAACTGTGGTATAATCTGCAAACTTGATTTTATGATTAGAGCTGTTTTTCGTAGTGCAGTTGTGTGTTAGTAGATTGAGTAGCAGAGGGCTCAGAACACAGCGTTGAGGTACACTAGTGCTCAAGGTGATACTATTTGTGGTGTTCTTTCCTGCACATACTGTTTGTGGTTTTTCAGTAAAGAATTCCAGAATCAAATTGCACATTGGAATGCTGACACCTACTTGAGATAGATTCACTAGCAATTGCTGAGGTATGACTGTGTTGAATGCCGAACTGAAATCTATGAATAACATGCACACATAGCTGTTGTTTTCCAGGTGGTGCAACAATAGATGCAGTGACAGTGAAACAGCATCAACCATGGATCAGTTTCATTTGTATGCAAATTGGATTGGGTCCAAGGATGACAGAAGTCTGAACGTTAAGTGGTCCTTAACCAGCCTTTCTAGGCACTTCATTACTATGGAAGGGAGAGCCACAGGGAAAGTAGACACTGATATCCTTTGGTGGAGCCTTCTTAGGCAGAGGTATTATGGTGGTGTTCTTGCAGCACATGAAACAATGGCCTGTTTCAATGAGGTACTGAAAATGTCTGTGACCATGAGTATATGAAGCTTATCATGCCCTAAATTGAAAATGGGCCTAATACCATAATTTCTTTCCTCCTCCTTCAGGTACTCAGTAGAGTAGGATAGTGTAGGTCATGCAAAAAGTGTGCCATATTATGCAACTTTTTGAACATCTTCATGTTTTTGATACACATTATTACCACAACCTCCTTGTCAAACTATATGATGTGCACTTGTATAGTGAAGTGATTCATAGAGCTGCCCAAACACAGTCATAGCTAAGCAAATTTACATTTGCATATGTTATGCTTGGATTTGCCGTGCATCGCTTGTTGTCAAATTAAAATTTTATTTATAATCATTATTCATACCACAGCAAAACTTGCCCTGGTATTCACACACATAGCACACAATGGCACATAAGTGCTATGTACACTGCATTGTACATTTCATTGAGGATCTTGGTTCATAAATTAAGGTTATCATCCTTTCTGGCACCGTACAAGTGATTCAAGTGTTTTATGAATTACACACTGGAAGGCATTGTACAGAAGGTTGTCTGTTGCATTCCCCAGTCTCATCCACATCCTATAGTAGCAGAATAGCGTTTTACATGACATCACAACATGGCTGAAAATAGTTATGTACTAAACTATCCGATCAATGCATTAGCAAACAGAAGGCCCCCTCTGTGTTGCATTATGCTGTCATACCTATCTATTATTCCTGTAGACAAAAATGCCATTAGTCATTACTGTAATATAGTAGTAAATGAGAACAGTTCCTTTTTGAGATTTCACTGGTGAGAGCACACTGGCATCATTGTATAGGGGCAGGGCAAGTTTACGTGTGGCAATAAATTTGCCTGTACAATCAGAAACTCCATTGATGGCAGGGATTGTCACACCATGCACAGAAGGTGTTCTGCTGATTTTTTTCTACTACAGTGTTAATTATAATGTTATAATGTATAATATATTGCATATCTCTGTGTTTTATTAGCAGAGGAGAATTGCTGTGCTCAAAAGTATAACAACATGGGACTTCATGTGTAGCTAGCAAATAGTTTACCACAGTGGGACTTGCCAGTATTCCAGTGGTGCTGCAATTAGGAACCATGTACAGTTGCACATGGGGGAGGGTAGCATTTGCATGTGTACTTTGGGCATGGAGTTCTCTGCTTACAATATAATACTAGACTGGGCTCTAGGTCTTGGCTCATTGTGAACCAGCCTTTATGAATTATTGAGGGGTTTGCCACTGTGTACCTGCCGCGCTCTATAAAACAAAAACACCTTTAAAATAGCTCCTTCATTTACTCATGCTTGCATGACGTGCCATCATCTTATTAACCCTTAATCTGCTGAATATTCTGAATGGATTATATATATATATATATATATATATATATATATATATATATATATATATATATATATATATACACACAAACACACACACACACACACACGTACGCACACATATATGTTCTTTTGATCTGCTTATTCATCCACAGGTTGTGATATATTCCACTGACAGAATAATCCATGGAGCTTCATTAAATCACTTTTCATTGACTCATAACATTTGAAAATAATTCACTGATGTTTTATATCACTAAATTAAAATATGAAGGCACAGAATGCTAATCATGCTATTTTAGTAGAAACCTAGCCCCCTCTGCAGATTCAGTTTGGATAATTGTAAACAGCACATTAATTAATGTAATTATTACAACTCAGAAATCACACACTATTGCTGATAAAGAATTAATCTTGCCAAAATATTTTTCTTTCTTTCAGAATGCATAGTGACCCAATAGGTATAGTATTTACATACAAATGGTTTAAGGGCAGTATCCAACAAGTGAAATGAAATATACTCAGTTATTCACCACACAAATGTCCAAAATGGTATTTATATGCATGCAAGTGGCACACTAAGAACCCAAATTAGTGAGTTAATCTGTAGAGTAAGTCAAAATAGATCGAGTTAGTTGAAAAAGCTGGCAGAGTGGTCATCATGAATACCATTAAATATACTGCAAAGATGTCTAATTTTGAATGAAACTAGTGTTTATGTGGAAGTATCTAAAAATAAAATTTAAATTACTTATTTACTGATTTGTTTCTTTGTATATTCTAGGTTGATGTAACATGAAAGTTCTCCTTCTGTTTCTAAAATATTAAAAGTCACTAAGCAGTTTATACCAACTATATTTGGCATACCAAAGACACATTGGATTATTGAGAAGTGTTGATACAGGTGGGACCAAAACACAACCTTTGGCAATTATTGTGGATACCAGCTTTAACAGTTTAACAAGCATCCTTATATGCTTAATGATTTTAATATATTTAGCATTTTCATTTTAGCATATTTAGCATATTCATTTTAGCAAAACTGAGCTAGTTAAACTTGAAGTATGCAATAATAAAATTGCCAAATTTGCTAACAATTCCCCATTTAGAACACACCACTGTATTACATTTCACCAACTTGATTGGCTAGAATTACCAAATCTCCTTATATATACCCAACTTTTAATAGCCCACAAGATAATATATCATCCTGAGAAGTGTCCAGCTCTACAAAATCTACTTAAAATCCATTCCAACACTAGACAACTCAGATCCTCTGATAAGCTCCTTCAACTGGTTACTAGGTCTAATAACTTCCATGGTGACTCTTTATATTCCAGTAGTATCTCCAGGTTATGGAACAAGACCTCACAGCCTATTCTTTCCACTTCTAACCTTCATATATTTAAAATAGTTTTCCAGTCTTACCTATCCAAATCATGGCTCTGATCATGTCTTAAACCAGGCTGAATATTATTTTTGTCTATTGTACTATTTATAATTCTTTTTTTCTACCTGATTCATTTTATAATTGGTTGTTTTCTTTTTAAGTTACCTACAGCTTTTTCTTTCTCTCTTCCATAATCTTTTAATGCTAAACAAATAAGCTATTATTAACTTATAAATATGTACTAATTGGTACTTATTTAATATAGTTATTTCATCTTATTATAGTACTGTTCTATTAGATTATACTAAAAGTGAATTTTTTTTTGTCTGTGTAATTCATGTGTGAATTTATCTATTTTTGCAATTTGCCCTGTTTGTATATTTTTCTTATTTTATTTCACTTATGTGTATATTTTATATTTTATTTTATTTAATATTTTATATTTTATATAATACTGTTGATTATATAGTATAATTGTAATGTGGGGCTTTTCCCTCTGGGTCTCTGCTGAAAAAAAGGTTAACAGCCCAGTTGGACTATCCCAATAAATAAATATTAAAGTTGTTTATCAAATTATTTTTTAAAAGAAAAATTAATACTTCCCACTATTGACATTGTGGATCTTTTTACTACTATACCACAAGCACCTTGTATGACATGGTTTAAAGAGTATTTGGTTTAAGAGTTTTTGTTAGGTTCAGAGTATATAAATATATATATATATATATATATATATATATATATATATATATATATATATATATATATATAGGTCTACCTTGACCCAACAAAATTACGTTTCTTCAAAATGTATTTAGGCGACCCCTTTTTTCTGAAAGTACATTTATTCGAAAATGCACTTTTGTGAAAAAACAGGTCAGCAAAAACAGACCTAGGTTATTGTAGATTGTGACACAGAGGGTATAAGGTTAGTAGTTCCTTTTCCCACTGTAGTGCGATCTTGGAGTTAGAATATATTAATAGCGGGGTTATCAGGGGGGCAGGGGGGCTTGCCCCCCTGCGTAAATGTGTTTACTGTTTTGTTTTTTTATGGGTTTCATTGGTTCATTTTTCACGAAAGTGCATTCCCAAATAAATGTACTTTCGGAAAAATGGGAACATGAAAGTACATTTCGAGGAAATGTACTTTTATTGAATCAACATAGATCCATATATGTATATATATATATATATATATATATATATATATATATATATATATGTGTGTGTGTGTGTGTGTATGTGTATTGTCAGCAGAAAATTGGTGTAGCTTTGGGAGTGGCTTGTATACTCATCTTTAAAAGAATACTTATGGAATATTAGGAACATAATTTTGTATTTAGTTCATGCATCAAGCTAAAATTTTAATCTCTGGTTCTTAGATGACATTTTTATTTTATAGACAGATACAGAGGAATGCTTTGTATAATTCTATGGTTATATAGAGTCTTCCATACATTTTTTTAATTTATTAGTAAACTCACTAAAACTCGCGGTAGTGGTGCTGCGGTAGCATTGTCGCCTCACAGCAAGACGTTGTCGCGTTCGATTCTCAGCTAGAGCATCTTCTGTGTGGAGGCATGCATGAATGGGCATGCCTTCGTTGAAGGTTGTGCATCAGGGCTGGTAACTCGGCATGTAAAAATCCACTACCAAACTTTAGCGGACCGGAGTTCCGCTGTGGCGACCCCTAACCGGGATAAGCCGAAAGACACAACAACATTAGTAAACTCACTAAACTAAATGAAATTTATAATGAGGTTTTACTAAACCAGAAAAACAAAAAGCTTATACCATTAATTGGAATGGGTGTGGGCAGTATTAGTTTGAAGAAAGTTTGTTCCAAGCTCTATAATAGGGTGATGGTTTTAAATCATAGTTTGGTAGACATCCTCTTAAGAATATTTGCAAGAAGATTTGAATGGTATTTTCACAATTTGATAACATAACAGAATATTTAGGGGAGCAACTAAATTTTAGGTACAAAAACAGAAACAATATTAAAGGGATGTCAGAGTGGTGTGGTGCTAATAATTTTAACAACAAAGGCAAAACAGGAGCATATATATGTGGTAACTGTAGTCAGTGTAAACTTATATTTCGAGGCAAGTAAAGTGCTATTAATTTCAAGTTTATTAGCTCTGCAGGGTGTTATAAGTGTGGCACAGGTAGTGTTGCTTACATCGACATGTGTTAGTCTTGTGAGGCATTTTCCATTTAAAATAAGAGGCACAGATAGTGATGCTTACATCAAGATGTGTTAGTCATGTGAGTCATTTTCCACTGTGTTTTTTTAAATTCAACACAGATGTTTTAATTCATTAATAATCTAATTGGTTTTCTTATTTGTATATAAGCCTTGCTTTTTAAGAGTTTTATAATTCTGTTGAAGTCCTAGTGTTGGATAGGACAAAAACACTTAATCATTGTTTTATTTTTTTTAATAAAATAGGTTTTATGAAAAAGAGTACATTGAGAAGTTTCTTTTTATTTGAAAGGGAAGAATTAGAAGTCCTTTGATTTGACTTCAGCAATATTTTGTTGTGGTTTATTACTTGTTCTGTATTGCTACAACTTTTGTTTACTGTTTTTTTATGTATGTTTATTTTGTAATCTGTTTATAAGATTTTCTCATAAAATTGTATTTTTTCTTTTGTTCTGGAATTAGTCGATAAAACTTCTGAGTACCTATACAGTTTACATGTAACAAAAACATAATTCATAACTTTCCAGATTAGATCAAAGTGTAACAAAGTAGAACAAATTTTCCATGATTGTTTGGTTGGTGATCAGGTTTTGACCACCTGACAGCCATTCTTTACTCAGCATAACATTTAGAATGCAAGTACTATTTTAGGTAGATTCAAAAATAAGTGTTTAACCATCACTTGTGAGGCATAACAGATAACTTGCCACATTCTTTATTTCAGTCTTTTACTAAGAACCCATTCAGAAAATCAAAGCCTCATGACTGTTTGATACAATTTATCATATTCAGGACATGCATAATTTGAGTTATTCTTAAGTATAACTCTATAATTGCTTGAAATATCAGTTAGTGCTTCTGTTCCTAAATGTGCTAATCTAATTTATAGTGCTTTAAGATTAAAAAAAACAGCATTTGCATTGAAAATTTGTTTAATGTGCAGGATTATTTTTCAGCAAAAGGTATGCGCAAAATGTTCATATTTACTATGCCATAAAGAATAATTTATGTATTATTTTATAAACCTCACAATTTATTGACTTTTTCACATTCTAGATACTAAGATATGAATGTCTGTGAGCATGCTATACATTCATCTGAAAAGCAAAAAAATACAGACTGTTTGCTTTGTAGAAATACAAAGTTTGTCTGATTAGTAGACACTTGATCCATGGTTAGGAGAAAAACAGTAAAAATATGAGGGTTTCTCTAGTAGATTGTGTACAAAGCTGTTAAAATATATGTCCTGTTTTGATAAATGTGTCCAGGTTCCAGTAAATATCTTTGAAACCAATGATCAGTTTGGTGCTTGAAGTAACTGCAACCACTGAGAAGGTATATAACATTCAGCATCTAAACTACAAGGCCAAGTTGTGGAATTTAGAATGTAAGTATCTTCCACTACTTTAATGGGTTTGCTTTCATGCTTCCTTAAGATAAAAATGCTTTTGATAATCTGTTCTGTGAAATATGGTAAGCAGTACATTTATACAAATGTGGCAGTATAACCTATAACCCTAGTGTTCCTTTAGAGGTATAACATAACTGAACTTTCCCCCACAGCTGTCAGAATATCCATCCATCCAATCACAACCTATTTTTCCAATTTTTGCACATGGGGTTGATATGTCACTTCAACAGTGACAATCTTCTACAACCAAGGTTTACACCACCAGGTCGGTATCCCTGACATAGTACTTCTTCCACACTACACGCTTGCATGCACACTCTCACCTATAGCCAATTTAGAGTGTTCAGTCCACCTACTGCATGTCTTTGGAATGTGGAATGAAACTGAAGCACCTGGAGGAAATCCAAACAGGGAGGACATGCAGATTCTACCACGTCTGTCAAAATGTGTCATCAGGTAAGTTTCACATGAGCAAAATCCATTTCTAGTCCATTTGCTCCTCACAGTACTGAACTGTCTCAAGATGTACATTGTGTGTGTTTGTGTGTGTGTGTATGTATGTGTGTGTGTGTGTGTGTGTGTGTGTGTGTGTGTGTATGTGTAGGTGAGAGAGAGAGACGACCATGTGTAAAACTCCCAGTTTAATACTTAGTCAATTGGAAATAATATGAGTTGAAAAAGCAAGAACAACTAAAAAGCCAGAAAATGGATGCTTCAAAA
This sequence comes from Protopterus annectens, assembly GCF_019279795.1. Taxonomy (NCBI): domain Eukaryota; kingdom Metazoa; phylum Chordata; order Ceratodontiformes; family Protopteridae; genus Protopterus; species Protopterus annectens. The sequence goes on from NC_056750.1 coordinate 726,311,605, forward strand.
ACTAGATAAATATAGTGATAGTTTTTTAACATGTTAAGCATATCATATCCTACTTATTTGAGATTACCTGAGCAAAGTAAATAAAGTAATTGTATCCTTCAAGGACTGTATCTGCACTAACAGTGTCATTACATACTTAAGAGTAATATTATTTCATTGCTGGAAGTCTCTGTTGAAAATTGTAATATATTTGATATTTGGATTTTCTGTGTGAATGCTATTTTTTCCTATGATAGTTATATCCCTTTGGTTATTTTGGAGTATTGTAATACAAACAGTTTTGTGAGTACTTTTAAGTATTCTCTTCAACAACACAGATAAAGTAAGTATTTGAATTTTCCTGGCTAGATATGTTGTTAGAGTTATGGAGTAGACTGATTTTTTTATCAGATAAGAGATTTCTGCTGTCATTTCTTCCATGTCTTTCACAAGAAGGAATGAAAACTAGGGTAGTTATAATGGGATTCTAGACCTCCTTTTTGAATGACTTGATTCTGGATTGTGTTATATTGTAAAATATCAGATTGCTTAAACAAATGTGGGAAACATGAATGAAATGTAATCTAGTCAAGAATATAAGAATGAGAGGGGGGTGGATCCTAGATGGCAAACAGATAAGCAGCATTTTTTAGAGCTCCACAAACAGTACTAGAAAACAGGGAAAATTTATTTACATTAACCAGAAATAGAAAAAAAAATATTAAGGAACTTAAAAACTACAACTCTACCAAATCTCAAGAAATATTATTGAGTTTTTCCTGTCAAAATATTCTAGAGAACAACACAGCTGTTTGGTGATTGCCAGTTTAAAGAATTCTCACTCAGAAACCACTCTGAAGAAGGAGATGCAACTGATGTCTTCCACGTTACATGAACTGTCATTAAAAATGGATAGATTCACTGGTAATTTGGAAAGTCTCAAGGAAAACTGCCAAAAGCAAACAGATGTACTAAAAGAAATACTGCAGCAACAGCAAAGTAAATTACTTGATATGGAGACATCACTAAATGACATAGATGGAAGACTCAAAGAAGAGGAAAATCAGACAGAATTCTTACTTCACCAAAATAACTGGCTACTTAATAAAGTGGATGATTTAGAGAATAGGGAGAGAACTAATATAAGAATATTTGGCCTTCCAGAAAAAAAGTGAGGGAGAAGACATCATCACCTTTTTGAATTCCTGGCTTCTTGAAGTGCTTGATTTAAAAGAGGGATTATCAAATGGAATAGAAAGAGCTCACAGAGCCATAGGAAAATCTATACCCTTTTCACCTAATGCACCACCAAGATCAATTGTGGTAAAGTTCCTGTCCTCCTTGGATAAAGAGCTCATTTTAAAAACAGCCTGGAGTAAATGTCCCATAAATTATAAACAGAGTCAGATCAGATCTGACAATGATTATTCTGCAAAAGTGTAGAAACAAGGAAAAAAACTTGGCCATTAGTGAAACTTCTCAAACAAAATAAAATAAAAGCACAGGTGGTATATTCTGCTAGAATCAGAATTTTCTATTCAAATGACTTGAGAACCTTTAACAACATCGAAGAAGCTTCTACCTTCATCAAGAATAACAATATCATCACAATTCCTGAAGAAATAGACTGGACTGTTTCCGCCAACTTGAAAACATCTCCAGAAAAAAAAAATACTTGGTCTGATGTAAGGAAAAAGAAACAAAGAACTGATTCTAAAACTGCACAGTCCTCCAAATCTCTCAAAGAATCAACAAAGATATAGACTTCTGGACTTCACCTCAAAATGTATGTATTTTAACTATTATATTGCCTGTTATACTCTGAGACATTTATACTTTTTCTTAAACTTATACTTTATGCAACATACTCATCACATTGTGTCTGATAGTGTTAAATGGTTTTATAACTTAGAGTGACTTCTAAAAATATATATTTTTATAAATTTTATATTATAAAATATAGTTACATCTCATTCATAGCCACTGAGGAAAACCAGATTCAAATGTTATCCTTCACTTTAGTATAATTAGTTATATGTAAAGGAAGAACAGAGACAACATATACACAAATGTTTTTTCTCATCTCCCTTTTTATTAATAGTATATTTAGTTCACTTTATTGTTGCATAATAGGAATTGAAAATTTTTAATCATATTTTCTGTGGCTTACTGACTTCACTACACTTCAAATTCCCATTTTAAAACTAACATAGATATCCATATTTTTAAATGTGGAAAAAACAGTCACTATACACAGAGTTCTGTTACTGGGTTCCAACAATGCTGTTATTCAAAACATTCTTGTGCACTAGTTAGGGCTTCCCTTGTCTGCTATGAAAGATTTAAGGTGGAAATAGTCAGTTAAGGAATCCCCTGCTTGTCTGTTGTTAAGGTAGCGCTTGTAGTGTGATATCAGTTGCACAAGCAGTATATTTTAAGCTCATTTAACATGGTCTTTAGATTATTCAAATCTACAAACTCTGACTTCTTTTAAATAAATAAAAAGAATAGGTATGAAATCAGTTACAGAGTAGCTATTTGTCATGTAGGTAACACAAAAAAGAAGAATTTACAGTAACATTGAATAACATCCAATTGAAAAAGTAATAGAAGCATTTACAGACTACATTGTTACACTTGAAGTAAACACAGTCCTTTCTTACTTCTGAATTATTCCTGCCTAGGCTATAAGATACACTATGCTATGGTGATCCAGTAAAATGACATGTCTGATAGTTTTGTAAGCATCTGTTACAGCGTTGCAAGTGTAAATAAAAAAAATGTGTGTGAGATGTACACATCAGCTGCAGTTATGACATACTTCTGTGCACATAATAAGTAAAATTAAGACAGGTTTTAGACATATTATACTGAATACGTCATTATCCTGGTAACAGAAATCATCTAATTTCAGAAGCCACAAAGGGACTTATTACCTTGTACTTATAATTCCTGCTTATTTGAATATAATGTGCACATTGCTTTATTAGATAACATAGTAAACCCTGTACTGTGCAGTGTTGTTATTTTCCTCTGCTCATACTGCCTAGACATGTTCAATTAAATTGATTAAGTATTAACCAAATAAATAATGAATACAGTAGATAGTAAATGACTGATTACTCTCCGCACCCTTTAGTGCTTTCTAATCTTTGGTAAATGGGGTTCAACTTTCAGTAAAGTGGCAAAGATGCTGGTAATTAGCCAAAATTCTTGTACCAACATGCAAGTAGTTGTTTAACTGCACTACTAAATTGTGTGGGCATGTGTACTTATTTTCTATGATGGACAGTTGATTTATTCCCAGGAAAACTTTAAGCCATGGTTCTATAACTCATAAAATTGGCATTTCAGATAGTCTTGCGAGTGCCTGTTGATGTATTGTGGGAGTTGCCTTGATGACAGAGAAGTACTGGGAAACCTATAGTAAAATTGCACATAAATTAGCATAATAAAGTAGTTTAGATGTCATTCATTCTACCAAGAATTGTTTGAATTGCACATTTACAGACATAGGTTCCTAAGAAATGCAAATCCTAAATGATATTCCATATGCTACACATCTGGTTAAGGCAGGGATTTATAACATAAAGTATATTTAATCCTTCAGACAGTTGTACAGCTGACTATTATGTAGCTGATATTTTTACTGAATATTGACAACTGTTTAAATAATAAGGTTATCAGTTTCTTAGTGAGATGGTTGATAAAATTAGTTCACCTTGGAATTTCATCTTTATTTCTTTAAAGTAAAGGGCCCATGAGAAAATGTCTTCATGGTCTGCTTTTGCTACTGCTTTTAGTAAAATAAGACAGATTTGTAAATTGTAATTATTGATGATAAATTCAAGTAGAACAAAAATTAAATAGATATGAGATAGAGAGATTTCTTAAGGCACTGTTCAGCTTAATAGGTTTTGTATTTTTTAGAGTGTCATTACTTGTAACAATTTAATAACAAAGAAGGGAGTCTGCCTACTCTTGTATCTTGCTGCATGACACACTCTTTGATAAACACTCTATTATAAAGGTTCTAAGGAATGGTGGCTGTGCAGAACAGCTTCAGTAATGCCCTGTCTTGACTAGCATTTTGTTCAATATTCTGTTATGATATTCTTATAATATGAATTGATATTATAACTATGCATTAGTATTACAAAGTTTATAAATTGCTCACCCACATGGCCACTTATCAGGGCAAATTGCTTCTGTTTCATCATCAGTGAGTGATCACTATGGTCTGATGTTGTCTTTCTTAATTTTTTCTTTTTATTTGTCACAACTACATTCATGGGTGGACATAAAATAAACTGAATCTGGTTATGCTTTCATTTGTTTCTAATTGAAAGCATGTGAGTGATACGTAGAGATTTATGAACATGTATTGTTCACTCAAACATATTTACATTATGATCACTAGTGAACACAACTCTAAGGATTCATTCTATGGATTACATAGTTTTTGTAGTATGATTCAAATGTTCTGGATAGTTTTCTCCATATTTATCTTCATTTATTGATACATTTCTAAATCTACTTCACTCAGTTATAATACATTTTTAGTATGTAGGAGAGTGTTTATCTGACATAATCATTAGTATATTGGTCATATCAGAATATTGGAGTCTATTAATATGTATATATACTATCAGGCTAAAGAGAACTAATGTTAAGCAACATTTACTGTGTTATAAATGAGATTTTACTTTAGGAATGTTTAAGTAGTGCATGATAGGATGATTATATTCTGAAAAAGAAGTCTAATCTAATCTAAAATTAAATTGTATTACCAAATCAATACTCATTTCCATACATTATGTTAATTCATTATTAATAGTTATATAGGGAAAATAATACCTAATATTGTTAAATCTCCAAGATAAGAGAAAAGATGTACTGGAGCTCGAAAGGGGTTCATTTTTTTTTATTTCTTTTTTCATGAGACATGTTATGGTAAGCAATCTGTTAGATTTCTTCTCATCTAGCAGATTGGAAGTGTATTTCACTTCATGTACATTAGAGGGTTTACAAAAATATTTATATACTTGTTGTTATACAAGTAATTTTGGCTTTTTTTTATTGGCCTGAACTAAACTCTCTTGTAAGTTATTTGACCAAAATTAAAATATTGACTACAATGAGAATTATTAACACAGTAGTTTCACATTTTACATTTGATATGGTATTACAAAAATATAATACAAAACAAATATGTAAAGTTAAATACTGAGAATGGACGTGACTATTTTATCCTTAAACACTAATGGTTTAAACAATCCAAGGAAAAGATCTAATTTATTAAGATATATGAAATTAAATAAAGTACAAGTAGTATTTTTTCAAGTGACTCACTTCAAAACAAATGATGCCTTTAACTGGAATCGTAATGAATATATGATCTTATCTCACTCTTCATATAAGAAAAAGACTAGGGGAACTTTAATTTTTGGAAAAAAATGTCACTATGCCTCAAATCATTTACATATATGAAGATGAAGAAGGACTTCTAGCCATAGTAATAGTAAAATATATCAATAGACTGGACATTAGTAAATATATACTGGTTTCCAGGTATTGGGATTGGGACAGTAAGAAAAAAGATGAATCTAATAACTAGAGTATATAAAGGAAATTTGATTTTGGGAGATGACTTTAATTGTATATTGGATAAATCAGAGACCAGAAGCAAAAGAAATGTATGTGTAAGTTATATAGGGAAGCTACTTAAGAAATGGGAAGAAAGTTTAAATCTAATTGATACATTAGCCGCAGTGGTGGTGCTGTGGTAGCATTGTCGCCTCACAGTATGACATTGTCCTGTTCGATTCTCAGCTAGAGCGTCTTCTGTGTGGAGACATGCGTGAATGGGCGTACCTTCGTTGAAGGTTATGCGTCAGAGCTGGCAACTCGGCATGTAAAAATCTACTGCCAATCATTAGCAGACCGGAGTTCCGCTGTGGCGATCCCTAACCGGAAAAAGCCGAAAGACACAACAGCAACATTTACTTATAAGGAGAACAATTCATTATTATTTTCACACCAAGACCACAGATTTAGGACACATACAAGAATTGATAAAATCTTCATATCTCAAGAGCTAAATTCAAAAATAATAAAATTTTCCATACTCCATTGTCTCTTTTCAGACCATAATTCATTAATTCTCAACATACATACAGATTATAAGAAATTCATTTTTATGTCAAGAATTCCAGCTTACATTACAAAATGAAAACAATTTAAACCTTGGTTAGATTCAGAAGTACAATTATTTTTAGATATAAACTATACTACTGAAATAAATGTAATTAATCTTTGGGATGCATTGAACGCCTAACTAAATGGAAAACTTCTTTCATGGTATAAAAACAAGCTAAAAGAGTGGGAATCAGAATTATGTAACATCCAAAAACAAATTACAGATCTCACTATTAATTCATCTACTTACACACAAAATAATCATAAAAAAGCATTGGAAGACTTAAACAAAAGATATAATGAAATCCTAACTCACAAAACTAATATAGCTGTAGAAAAGTTAAAAGTTAGTTTCTATGCAGTTTCACCCAAACATATGCATAATTTAGCAATAAGATTAAAAAAAATTCTATTGAAAATACTAATATTACAAGTATTATACATGAAGGAAGGCAAAAAAAAACAAAAAGGTTTCAGATATAAATGACATACTAGATGCATTTAAACATTATTTCTCTGACCATTATAATGATACTTCACATATGACTAATATATTAAACTTAGACCTGAAATTAGTAAAGGTAAAGGCGATACCAGAAGAGTTAAAATTAGACATTCAAAAACATATATCTCTAAAAGAAATTACTCAAAAAATCAAGGAAAGTAAAAGTGATAAAACACCGGGAATTGATGGAATAATTAATGAATTGTATAAGATATTTCCATCTTCAGTGATATCATTGTTTCACAAAACTTTGAATGAAATTCTGTCACACAACACGACTCCAATTTCATAGAGATATTCCTTAATTACACCCATTATAAAAGAAAACAAAGACCCTTTACAGTGTAAATCTTATAGGCCAGTATCTTTACTTAACAATGATTATAAAATCTTCATGTCAATATTAGTTAGTAGAATTAAAAAATCATTGACACATAATAAATGAGGATCAAACAGGATTCATTTATAAAAGACACACACATGACAATATACAAAGAATTCTAACACTCATAGACTTTCTAAACAAAAACAACCAAGAAACTCTAATAGTAGCTTTGGATATAGAAAAAAATATTTGATTCGTTGAGCTGGGATTTTCTTTTTAAGGCTTTAGAATTGTTTGAATGTCCTACTAATTTTATTATGCTAATAAATAATATTTATAAAAACAATTTGGCTTATGTAAAACTTGGGCCATTTACCATGAAGGCTATTGAAATAATCAAAGGTACAAAGAAGGGATGTCCGATGTCTCCCATCCTGTTTGCCTTAGAAATTGAATTATTTGCTTCATTAGTATGCCACAACTCTAATATATCAGGCATAGATGTATATGGTCAAATCAATTAAAAAAATTGTTATTTGCTGATGATGTTTTACTCACATTATCTGTCTCGGAAAAATCGGTACAAAAAGTAAATGAAATAGTGGAAAGTTTTTATCAGATTTCCGGCCTTAGATTTAACAAAGGGAAAATCTAATTATATACATTTGAATAAAAAGAGAGAATTTAATTTAACTACAAATTGTGTGATAGGAAAACAAGTTCCCATAATAAAATATTTAGGAATAACACTATGTGATAATTTGGAATCTACGTTAGCCACAAATTATAGCAACCTAATTAATGAAATAAAAATGTTAATAGTAAACTGGAATAGAATGTTCTTGAGATTTGAAGACAGATTACAAATAATAAAAATGACAATACTTCCAAAAATTTATTACATTGCAAAAGCTATTCCTATAGTACCTAACAAGAAAATCTTGAAAGAAATAAATACAATTCTATTAAACTTTCTTTGGTATCCAAAAAGAAATAGAATAGCCTATACACACCATAATAGATCTTGGAAAATGGGTGGAATTAAACTTCCAGATCTAGAATCATACATAAAAAACTTCCATATTAAGAACTATCATTAATTAGATAGATCCTAATTATTCTTCAACATGGAAAACATTGCACACTATTATTTTTCTAAATGAAAATAAAATAATTAAAAATTGTATATTAAGTGAACAAAATAATAGGATGTGGCACATATTGACTGTTAATATTCAATATAATATAACAAAACCAACAAACTTAAATTATATAAATAATATTTACAATTTATTCAGAAGATGTATATATACTAACACAGATATTAAGATTTGGCTAGACTTGACAATACCCTTTAGCTCTACAAAGAAAGTCCTCAATAAAATTCATAATATTATTTTAACTAGATGGTAGGGGAAAAACTTCACTTGTTGTCAACATTGTATAGAGAATCAATTAGTATTAGACATTCAACACATTCAGAATAAATATGACATTCCATCAGCAGATTGGTTGATACTACAAAGCATATTATCATATGTTAAGGACCTTAATAGTAAAATTATTAATTCTCCTTATAAAACTAGTCCAAATTTGATGTCAAATATCTGAAGTTATTTACGACAATTATAATTGGACAAATCTAATTTCAAAATTATACAAAGTATTGATAACATATAAAAATAACCCTAATGCAAGATATTGGAATTTCATAGCAAAAGGATGTCACACTAATCTATCAAATGAGAGTAAAACAAATCTTTTATGTTCTGTTAACTTAACATTTAATTTACAAGTATGGAAAATATTTACATGGAAATATAGTCACAGGGCATTTATTACACCTGATAAATTAGCCAAATTCAATTGACTTGATAAATCCATTTGTTGGAGATGTTCTTTAAACTGTAAAGCTGATTGGTCTTGTATATTTTTTATTGTATTAATATAAAAAAATTCTGGGAAGAAATTACTATTTTTCTTCAATCTATATTAACAGATACCTTTATTTTAACCAAATCTTTAGTCCTCTTAAATGTTAATGATACTATTGGAATGAATAAAAAAGATATATACCTACTTTGGTCCATACTAGCTGTGGCAAGGAAATGTATAACTAGAAAGTGGAAGTCTTCACAAGAACCTACTCTGGAAGAATTCTTGAGATTGATGGAAGAAACAGGGAAATTAGAAATCAAGGTGAAGGAATCGAGAATTTCACCTAAAACATGAACAAACAATCCTTGAGAAAAATGTTTAACTCTTATTGAGACATTAAAAATGAACCCTAAATAATCAATGTGTATCTTTATACTTTATTAATTGAAAATTATACATTTTTGTTACTAATTTCATATATTTTATTATTTTTCCCTCCTTTGTTCAGGTCAATTGTACACAGTGTATATAAAGGTTTATAATACTTGTTTGTTGATGATTGTATTGCTAACATTATATTATTTGGAAAATAAAAAAATATTTGAAAAAAAAGACAATAAGAATGAGACAGTATCATAAAAAATAGTGCTTCCTGCATATAAAAACTGATACAGTGATATATAAATTAATTTTATAATTTGAGTCAGCATGTACGGAGACAAATCCTCTTACAATGCATTATTTTGAGACATAATTACTATATATAGTAGGAAAAAAACCTTTGGTAAACCACCACTGAAAAAATTCCAGTAAAATGTAGGTAAAATGTGATATTTATTACAAAACAAACAAATAAAACAATAAAATAGAATACGTCCTTTCAAGTCAGATAAGCGCTTTCGGCAGTTTGCCTTCTTCAGATCATAAAACTTAGGACTGATATATTCACTTTTAAAAAACAAATGTCCAATAGAATTCAGATTTACAAAAGATAATTTGCATCTACCCAATCATGAACATTATACAAACTCAATAAATCACAATTCCTATTGGAATAAAAGCTACGGGCATAAACCAATGGTCTTGCTGAAACAGTACAAGCAAAAAATAAAGTCAAAAAATGTCATCTCATTGTAAGATGAAAAGCATTATTAGGTCTTAAAAACTCAATATAGTTACGAGCGTATATAAAAAACAAAAAACAAGATAATCTATCAGTTATTAATATTCAACTACTGCTAGCCAATTGCCCAGCAATAAGAACAAAAAGAATTAGTTCAAAACACCAATCGAGTGTGTGCAAATTGTGATGTAGGTGAACAAATCATATCTCTCAAATGGACAAAACCTCCTTGACCTGCCAATCAGCAAGTTTAACACAAATACATTCAGTAGGGCGTATTAACTACTAAATATTCATGGCTTACTTAGGCCGAAGTCACCAGAGAATATATCGCAGAACACAATCATACGCAACAAGATACATTCGCTCTTTGTTGTAGAATAAATCACACACACACTATGAACAAATAGAGCACACAACAGAGTTGATCAAGCCCCCAATGAAATCACCATGATCTACAAACAAAATAAGGATAAGAAATATTAACTTCCCATCGATCTAGCAAGAAACAATCATCTCAATAAAGAGACAGATGTTTATATTTCTTATCCTTATATCTTACAATGAGATGACATTTTTTGACTTTAGTGAGATCGCGTTTGTTGAATGAGATTGCAATGGAATCCACTACACAAAAGTTTGTGCCACTAAAGATTATTTTAATGTTTAATGCTTCTATTGTTTTGCACATTATACGTAGTCAAGGGATGAGTTTCTAAACTAGGAGACCTAGCATTGTTGTTTATGCTTTGGTTTATTTGAAGTGTGAGTGGAATTTAGGTCAGAAAAAATGTTCAAGCTTCTTGATTTTTAAGGTCTATTTGCCGTATCATGACCATTGTCTTCTACATTGAGCTGATTGGCAGGTTAAAGGAACCTGCTTCTCAGCAAAGGTTTTGATTAGTCTAATACTACCTAAGTTATAAAGGGACCTGAGTGTTGCAGTAGGCCTTTATGCAGTTTCACATTTGGCTAAAAATAACTGCATATTATGCATTGAGAGTTTCTTGTCATGGAATTACACCAAATCTTGAATGTACGTGATAGGTGCAGAATTAATGCTTGTACTGTTTCAACAAGACCATTGGTTTATGCCCGTAGCTTTTAATCCAATAGGAATTGTGATTTAATGAGTTCGTATAATGTTTATGATTGGGTAGATGCAAATTATCTTTTGTAAATCTGAATTCTATTGGACATTTGTTTTTTAAAAGTGAAAATATCAGTCCTAAGTTTTACGATCTGAGGAAGGCAAATTGTCAAAAGCGCTTATCTGACTTGGAAGGACTTATTCTATTTTATTGTTTTATTAATTTGTTTTTAATAAACATCGCATTTTACCTACATTTTACTGGAATTTTTGCCGTGGTGGTTTACTGAAGGTTTTTTCCTACTTTGTCTTATTTTTCCATCGGTACCTTCAACAGTGTGAGAATATTTTTTTCCTAATTACTATATATACACTGTTTTTGGGTAAACAACAGTATTTATTAACAAAATGTTATTTGGCATTAGAAAAGTCAACAATTTCCATACTTAACATTTAGAATCAGGTAGGTACTAGTTATTGTCAGTTGTAAAAATGGCATATTGAAATATGTGGATATTCTTGAAGAGACAACTCTAATTTGCTAATACACTACCTAAAAACATTGTCTTTTTAATACAATTTCTAGTATATTGTCCTTTAAATTGTCTGAACATGATGTTTATGTTGTAATAGTTGCAGTTGATGCTACCAGTTGTAAAGAAAGAAAGAAAGACATTTTCAGTAAAGAAAAGTAAATTTCACAGGCAATCAAACATAGATAGATTTAATGAGTAGCAGATAGCAACTGTCAAATCCCAAAGTATTAACAACAGAACATTAAAGATAACAGGATACAGCACTTATACAAAGCCTGACAACCTTTAGTTGTGGACTGTTAACAGTAGCTGCAAGCAAATTTCCTTAAGCATATTATTATTCTTCAGCGGTGACTTTGAAGGGATAAAAATCATAAAAGTCAGACTAGCCAGTACTCCATGCCACACCATAAGTATGAAGTGGTAACAGCACTCACTGTCTGTACTATTAGCTCCCCTTAAGCATCTTTATAAATCATTTGTTCTGGTGACACAGTAATAAAAAAAATGAGGGATGTGACATAGTTTCTTTAGGTGACCCTGAGCTGCTTTTGCACACAATAATCATATCAGTGAGGAACATCTGCATACATGATTTGCAGAAACGAGCACAATGCAAGCAGCCAGTAATAGCCATGACTTTAAAGTCCATTGGCTTGGAGGCCTGCAAGAAGAAGTGTCACTTAAGAGGTTAAATTATGAAATGCTATCCATCTCATACTGCAGTTTAAGGGCCTCCACTGTGTTTAATACTTAACTGTGCAGGATCTGCAAGAGAAATTTTTGAAATTTGGGAATAAGATCAATTTCTTACATATTGTAGGAATAACATGAACTGACAACTCTTAATGCTGCCTATCATTAAATAAAAGCAGCCAGCACTCTGGTATTACTAACAAACTAGATTAACTAGCTCTTCCAGAGATGAACACATTGAAGGAGAAATCTGTGCCTCCTGTGCATCATTACAGGATGGAAAGAGGTTTATTTTTTTAAGAAGGATGATTGCAGGGAAGAAAATAAATGCAATAGGGGTCCTTAACAAAGTCAGTGTCTTTCTACAGAAACAAAAAGTAATGCAACAAACTGATAAACAAAAAAACTGTTCCAGGAACCAACACTGCACACAGCCCGGTAGGAAGTAAAAATGTAATGAAAGACTGCTCATATTACACCACAAGAACAAGTTCACATAAGTCAAGTGTTTTTCACAGACAACAGAAAACAGAATAAGACATGAAGAATTTAGAGAAGTAAAGGTTAATGAATGCCTATCTGGAGGCATACATCTAGACCAAAACAAAAGTCCAATCTTCCCTCAAAATCACAGTATTAATAAATAGTACAATTCTCTCATGGCAGAAAAATAAAAAAAAACAAGAAAGCAAGACAATTGCAACAGATTTTGAGGAGGCAGAAAGTTGAGTAGGGTAGGCTAGATGTTTCTATTTCCATAAAAAGTGTAAACTTATTCTATAGGGTTTCAAGGTGTTTCTTGGCAAAGTTTTAGATTACAAAGTATTTGCCATATCCCCCATTTATTCTGGGCCTTTTTCTTACTAGTTCATGACCTGCACACCTACCAAACCACCTCCCCCATGTGAATCCCCCAAGAGCAATCTTCACTCACAAAATTTACAATTTACAATTTATTTCATCAAAATCCTCTCCATTGAAAGGTACAATGGATCTACACTGAAATCATCCCAAATTTCTGAGTTACTCACTGTTTCAGAGACCCAACTACAGTGGAAAAGTATCTAATTTCTTACACCCAGATCAATGATTGCATCTCTTTGGTCACTACAGAGCTAAGGGCGGCTGCGGTGGTGCAGCAGTTAGAGTTGCTGCCTCACAGCAAGAGGTTCTCCAGTTCGATCCTCTGCTGGGGTGCCTTTTGTGCGGAGTCTGCATGTCCTCCCTGTGGTCACGTGGGTTTCCTCTGGGTGCTTCGGTTTCCTCCCACATCCCAAAGACATGCTGTAGGTGGATTGGACACTCTAAACTGGCCCTAGGCGTGAGTGTGTGCTTGTGTGTGCCTTCTTTGGAAGGTCAGGCGCTGGGCTGGCAACTCGACACCATAAAAACTACACTGCCAATCCTGAGCAGACAGGTTGTCCACTGTGGTGACCCCTATTTGGGAAAAGCTGAAAGAAGAAGAAGAAGTCACTACAGAGCTAAGCCTTAAATACACTAGTACAGGCGATGACATAGATTAAAAGGTAAATTAAGGGATCCATTATGTGACCTAGTTCTGATTTAACAACTGCAATTTGACAAAACACTATCAGTACTATTGGAGCTCTATACCCATTCACTGTTCAGACACACATTTCCATCTACCTTCACTTATGAGTTAGAGTCCATGATACTTCACCTCTTTAACTTGAGGTGGCTTCCTGTCTTTCACCTGTATGCTGAAGATTACAGTTCCCAGATGCTAAGAAGAAGATAGCATTTGTAGGCAACACAGATGTAACTGTCACATCTCCAGTGTGAATATTCTCGCAAACTTACTTGCAACTTGTCACCTCGCATGAAAATCAAGAACAGGTGGGGAGGAAGGAAAACCCTTTCTAGGGCCCCATGCTGACAATAAATGCATTCAAGTTCATCCCAAAAATTTGGATGCATGCCTCACACTTCAAATGCAGGGCCTGAAAATTGTACAGGAGTAGCAGCCCTGGGAATCAGTGCTGGTGCAATTTGTAGTATAAAGCATTGTGAGATAAACAGCCATATGCCATGTTCAGGTCCACAAAACACACAAATGTACAGTATAGGCAAACTGCAACATAAGCACAGTGACAAAGAGATGATCCACTATTCCTTGACAAGGATGCAACTTAAATCCAGAGTTTGGCTGATAAACAAAGACTCTTTTTCAGCAGTGTAGTTCAAACTTTCACGAAGAGGTAGAGGAGAGCGACCCAAATATAAATGAAATAATTATTCCTGTTCTTATTTTGAAAATAAGGATCACTATTTCAACAGTCCAAAAGTAGTTTCTTATTCTTCCACACTACAATGGGAAGGTACATTGACCAAGACATCCACTAATGTCTAGGTAATTCAGCATTCCTAGTTAGATTTTATTTACTCCCACAATCTTTAAAGAGAGAAACAGTCGCCACAGTGATCTTATTTACAGAAATTAATCCAGTACCACGAGGTGCTTCTGTCACTGTCTTCTAAGAGGAGGACATCTGCATTATGTTGAAGAGTTCCCTAAAAATGTTCCTTTTACCTTCTGACAATTATATCAAGCAAAGCCTTTGCTGTGACCACTAAGATCAGACTAGGTAATGTCCTGCCTCCTACTTATAAGTTAGTGAATGATTTATAAGTGCATCTTAATGGCCAGCCATGAGTGTTTATTGCAGACATGCTTTCATATCTGTCCTTTCATTATGGCAAACTGCTCAACTGTGCCATCCTGCCATGACAAATCCACATACCCTTATCCTACCCAACAAATACTGGTTGAAAAGCCTCTTTTTCGTAATGTGATGGGTTCCCCAAAAATAGTCAACACCATGATCAATAAAACCACAGCTCCACACAAACTGATAAATCCACAAAGCAGGAAACCAAGGTCCCGTCCTCACAAACAGTATTTATTGAGTGTTTTTGCCTCTTGAATAGAAACTTCATCAGAATAGTACAATATATTACCCAACAGTCTTGTATATACAATTCTAAGAATTTGATTAACATGAATTAACCAATTAATAAAATAATGTCCTTAAAGAAACATTTTTAAAAGAGCCACACACATTATTTAGCACTTCATCTTGAAATAGTACAGTCGAAAAAATATAAATACATTAAAGAAAATGTATAAAATAGATATATAAAATGTATATTAGATTAAAAATAGGCCAAAATATGTATATATGCATATAAAGATGTACAGCAATTGGTCATGCTGTCCTAAAATTTGTATCTATAAATGTCATATAAAAAAATTGTGTCTTAAGCCTAAGAACAGAGCTGATGGATACTGCGCTATTGAGGCCTGGTGCTTCTGATGCATTAGTCCTAATTTGCCATCTAAGCTCTGACAATTCTAAAAAATCATTAAGTGGCCCTCTTCTTTCTCCCATACTAACGTGTTCTATAATAATGAATTTAAACCCATCTCCTTCATTGGCAGCTACATGTGCTGCCAATGCATTTTTCTCATCTTTTCTATGGATGTCATAGTAGTGTTGGTATATTCTGCACCATAATAAATACGATCCATCTTTAACTTCATATTTACATCATGTGCAATATATTCAACTTGAGCAGTGTGCAATTAAAAAAGAACACTTTTACAACTATAAAATAAAAGCAAAAAACTTTTTTAAAAAGCTATAAAAAAGCTCAAATAGACAAGAAATACAAAAACAGAACAAGTTATGCAATAAAAATAGTAACACTATAAGTTAAGGTAGCATTGTTAAAAATAAGCCATTTCTTAAAGGTATGCTTCACAACCATTACTCCTTTTAACCGCTGTGTTATGGAGTTGTACAGAGCCTTTTTTCCCTTTGCTCACCTCTGTATTATATTAGATATATTGTGTTCAGGGGTTGACATTGAAAGCACACAAACTAATGTGATATACATTTAGAAAGAAAGATGACTGCATTTGGCAGACTGTCAAGTTTATTGTTTTTTTTTGGGTATCTAATTATGAAGCAGCCAGGTGAAAGATAAATAATTTGACAGTTTCATGCAAGCTCAAAGCAGTACATTACTAGGTCAGAACTATCCTTAGGAAAGTTTTCTGAAAACTGTGCTGCACATACTGCTAAACATATGGTCAAAATGACAATAAAAATGACTGCTTTTCATATTTTCAGTGGGAAGATCCATCCATCTATCCATCCAGCCATTTGTCCTTTCATCTATCCATTCATTTGCACATGGGGTCAGGGTCTCACTTCAACAGTGGCAAGCATCATAAATGTTGCTAAAACTATTAACATGTTAATTCCATCTGTACACATTAATTTTCTTATGGCTGTACCATAACCGCATGATAACATAAGATATCCCAAAGATATGGCGAAATCTATTTTTTTATTTATCTTTGTTTGCCGGGGTAGTCCACTGTTTAGCAGTGACCACTTTCAGACACAGCCTGAAGGAGAAGTAAAGTATATAATGAAGAAAGTACACATACTTTAAAATAAAAAATTGCTTTTAGTAGAAGACTCACTGAATGTTTTTAAGTACAGCAGGTCATTAAAAGTTTTATGTGCAAAAGTATTCTTTCATCAGAGCATACTGTAATAAAATGTATGACAGTAGGCACCTAAAAGAATATCTGTGGAATAACGTGTCAGTTATTGAGAGCACTGATTAGCTATTACCTATTTACACTACGTACAATATACTCAATGTTAGTTTTTAGTGAAAGAAGTGGAGTATGTAATTGTTATTTGGAGATAAGGGCAACAATGGTGAGAGAGTGAGTTAACAACTGAGGTCTCCTGACTTAGGTTAGGTGTCCCTTTTGGAACCGAAAAACATTATCATCACTATTACACACTTTCAACTGCCTCTGCCACAAATAAAAATGAACTTCTATCATATTGCTGGGAACTATATGTGTGTGTGCACGTGTGTGTGGTGTATGTAATGTGTATGAGTATCTATACATAGCTTTGCTGCATTGTATCAAAATACTACAATATCAACAGCAAGAACATTGCAAATGTTTGACAGTGGAAATGTCAACACTCAACTGCACATGTATGAGAAAAACCCTATCTACATGCAACCACAAATAACAAAACAACAGTGTTTTTAGCAGGGAGGCAAGCTCCATCTCCCCCATTCCCAGCTAATTTTATATAAATAACCGGGAAAAGGAATATTCCCTCACACAGTGATTGTCGATCCAGCACACTGCCGACCTTTTGCCATCAGTATTCTGGCTGTGGACATTGTGGTGTCTTGGCATATTGCAATACAACTCTATAGATAGATAAATAGATATGTGTGTGTGTGTGTGCGTGTGTGTATGTATGTGTGTGTGTGTGTGTGTGTGTGTGTGTGTGTGTGTGTGGTTGTTTTTATTTGTGTTACATGTATATGTATGTGTATATCCTGTAGGCTTAGTTGCTATTTGCTTTTAATTACATTCAGAAGTTGAGTTGTGGTTAAAATTTTAATGGTACTTATCACTAAATTATACTATTGTTGGCTTATGTATGCATATACCCAAAACCCTTAAAATATAAACACTTACCTGAATCTCCAGCTATCCATTAACACAGTGCACCACTATAACCGCTGCTTCGACATTTCCAGATTTGGTTATGTGGTCTTTTGCTATTTTAGTCTCGAAATACTGAGATTTGATATTTCAGTATTTCAAGATTATAAAGTGAACCCATATATATATATATATATATATATATATATATATATATATGTGTGTGTGTGTGTGTGTGTGCATGTATATAAATATAAATATATATATATATATATATATATATATATATATATATATACATATACACATAAATAGGGACATTCATATAATAACCAGTTTTTCAGTACTTTTATTTGGTCCCTAAAATCCATAAATCCCTCTTTAATCCCCCGGGATGCCTGCTAGTGGCGGGAAGGGTATCATTGATCAAGCCTTTGTCTGCATATTTGGAGTTTAAGTTTAAACCTCTCCTTTGTTTAGTAAGGGCTAGGGTTAAGGGCACTAAACAATTTTTGCAGTTGATGGACAAGTTACAAGTTCCCAATGATGCACATCTAGGGACGTTGGATGTGCCATCCCTGTATACTAGCATCCCCCATGAGGGGGGTATTATGGCTGTCCGGTACTGGATGCAACAGTCTGGTACTTTTAGGGAACTGGAAATCAAATTTTTGTTGTCAGTGTTACAAATGGTATTGGAACATAATGCTTTTATGTTCAACAATCAATAGTATCTGCAGATAAAGGGAACGGCTACGGGGGCTACATTCGCCCCCATTTATGCAGATCTCTTTATGGGCTACTTTGAAGTTCAGTATATTTATAATCAAAATAATCATTTTTCATTCCAGCTAATAATGTGGTGCAGATTCTTGGATGATTGTTGGGTGGTATGGCAGGGAGAAACAGCTGACTGGCAAGATTTTGTGATTTATTTAAATAGCAATCCGTATGGTATTAATTTCAGTGGAAAAACAGAT